>NW_026594428.1:15614702-15667426 GCF_907164565.1 Psammomys obesus
TCTTTCTTTCTTTCTTTCTTTCTTTCTTTCTTTCTTTCTTTCTTTCTTTCTTTCTTTCTTTCTTTCTTTCTTTCTTTCTTTCTAAGCGGCTTGCATGGCCCAGTAGCACTTGCTCCCCAGTGTGTTGCTCTTTCACTTATCCTGGCTATACACTCTCTGTCTTGCCTCTCTTTATTCCATACATTTCCTCCACTGGCCAAGGGGCCAAGGACATTAGAAAGTCAATGTCAGCACAGAGACACTGGGGCCAGGATTAATTGTGGATTCTCATCACAGTTATTGCCTTCATCATGATTTCTTTAACATTCTATGCCATTCATCACCTAAACTGCTTTGGTCATTAACATACTTTATATTTCACAGGATTATCTGATACTACCAAATCAGAGTTAATTGACAACCCACCCATCAGTGGATGAATATTCTTTGGGAAGTTCTTTTATCACAAAAATTAAGTATTTTCTTTTTTTTCTATTTTTTTAAATTTTTTATTAATTACACTTTATTCATTTTGTATCCCCACATAAGCCCCTCCCTCCTCCCCTGCCGATCCCACCCTCCCTCCCCTTTCTGCATGCATGCCACTCCCCAAGTCCACTGATAGGGGAGGTTCTCCTCTCCTTTCTGATCTTAGTCTATCAGTTCTCATCAAAAGTGGCTGCATTGTCCTCTACCGTGGCCTGGTAAGGGGGAGGTGATCAAAGAGCAGGCCAATCAGATTATGTCAGAGGCAGTCCCTCTTCCCATTACTATGTAACCCACTTGGACACTAAACTGCCATGGGCTACACCTGTGCAGGAGTTCCAGGTCATCTCCACGAATAGTCCTTGGTTGGAGTATGAGTCTCTGGGAAGTTCCCTGTGTTCAAATTATCTTGTTCTGTTGCTTTGAAACATATCACCAGTGTGTCTTTAGAACAGTGTGTGGATGAGTGTGGACACATACTTCTTCATTAGCTTTCTGAGGACATGTTATCAAAATTCCAACTTCAAAGCCTTACTGTAGGAAAGCTTACTTTAGAAAGGTACCTGAGCAGTTAAGAGAGTAGAGGATCGGAGCTTATTTCCCATCACCCGTGTTAGGCAGCTCACAACCACTCTTAATTCTAGCTCCCGGATATTTTCTGGCCTTCTCAGACACCTATACTCACATGCAGGACTGCACACACACACACACACACACACACACACACGTACACATCATTTTCTAAAAGTATAAAATTCCTCAAACTTAGTAGATTTAATTGTCTTTCATCACCACTCCACTACAAATGTGTTATTTACTGATATACCTTTACGAAATTTTAATAGCAGTTCTATCCAGACAGGTTAACAGGAGCCAGAATGCTGGAACATGAACACAAATGAACTATTTTGATGCCAGTGTTATAAGTTGGTATTTGTCATGCTGATGTCTATGCAAGTTCATTTGAGCTAGGGGTTCTAAGCTGTTGGTTAATGGCACCTTGAAGTTCTGATATGAGACAGCTGGTAGAAAAACAAACAAACAAAAATATGTTAATTTACATTGAATTTTAGTCACAAGGGTGATTTTTTAGAGACCGAATGTGGATGGGTAACTTGAAATCAACTTTGGGCACTGAAGTGTACAAATTAAACAATAAAAAAGCACCTACTTCTCCAAGACATGTTTTAAATCAGGTAATTATTTTTAATGGCCTGTGAAAACAGATAATTCTTAGGTTGATTCTGTGAAAGGAGCTAATGTGAAACCATTAGTCCATTCCTGCCCAATTGATGAATGTCCTTATCTCTGCTTTCAGAATCACAGATTTAGAGTTGTCTTGATGGAAGAATGCTGTGTTAAATGGGAGCCATGAAGAGCTTCGACAGGTCCTGCAATATGCTCTCCTCATGCCAACGAGATGGCAGTTGAGGTGTTACAATCAGGAGCCCTAGGTGGTTTGATGACAAAACGCTCTGCTCAACAAAATCACTAGCATACCTCACTCATACAGCCCTCTAGGTGTGGCATTGGGATTGATTTCTGAATTTCTGAAGGGAAAGGAGGAAAAGGAAGTGGGTCATAGGGAGCAAAGATGGAAGATCTAAAGGAAGGATCGATCAGACCATCCCAGCCTATTAGCATTTATGTTTTTACACAATTTCATCCCTCAAATCATTTCTCTCCAACCGAGTGACTATTAACATGCTAAACACACTCCAGGGCAGGCTGCTTTTTTTTTTTTTTTTTTTGGTGTTTGTTTTTTGTCTTTCATTTCTTTGTTTTGATATTTTCTTTATTTATTTATATATAGAGAAAAAAAAAAAACCAGGAAGTTTTATTGGCAGAAAGGTGGGGAGGGCCTTAAAGAAGTTGGAAGAGGGGAACAAATACGATCAGAGTTTATTGTATGTGAAAAACTGGCCTTGAGGTTCTTTCAGCATCCCTGAGTTCCTACCTGTTACAGGGTAGAGCTGGCATACCCCACCGTCTATTCTGAACTCTTCAGCCCAGGGGCAGGGCTTCATCTTCCTCAGAGGTTCTTCCCTGTATAATCCAGACATTTTGGCTCTTCTCCCTCTCTCTCTCTGCTTTTCATCTCTCCTTTATCTTTGTGCACTCTTTCTCTGTTCACACCTTTACCCCCACCCCCACCCCCACCCCCACTTTTTTTGTCTCCCTCTGCAAGGCAAATTCACTGCCCCCCTCCTGTGAGGTTGGTGAACCTGGCCAAGAGCTGTCCCCAACACCACCCAATTTGTATGCTCTAATTTGGCTTGAATTGGCTCATTTCCTCAGAAAAAGAATATTTATCAAAAAGTTTAATAGGGCTATAAGACAAGAACAACAATGATATCCTCCCTCAGAGATGGTCTGCACTTGCTGCTGTCCTTCTAGTGGAAGGGCCACAGCAAAAGTAATGGGAGATATGTCTAAGATTGGATTACATGGTAGATGCTGTCTACCAAAATTAAGTCAAAATCAGGTAGAAAGATTTAATACTCCCATATCCTCAAGGAAATAGAAGCAGTCACCAAAAGTCTCCCTTCAAAAAAAAAGCCCAGGGCCAGATGGTTTCAGCACAAAATTCTACCAGACTTTCAGAGAAGAGCTAACTCCAATTCTCTTCAAACTATTCCACAAAATAGAAACAGAAGGAACATTACCAAACTCATTCAATGAAGCCACAGTCACCTTGATACCTAAACATCACAAAGACCCAACAAAAAAAGAGAACTTCAGACCTATCTCTTTTATAAACGTTGCTACAAAAATACTCAAGAAAATACTTGCAAGCCTAATCCAAGAACACATCAAAGATATCATCCACCATGACCAAGTAGGTTTCATTCCAGGAATGCAAGGATAGTTCAATATATGGAAATCCATCAATGTGATCCACCATATAAACAAACTGAAAAAGAAAACCACATGATCGTCTCCTTTGATGCCAAAAAAATCATTCGACAAAATCCAACACCCATTCATGTTTAAAGTCTTGGAGAGATCAGGGACACAAGGCACATACCTGAACATAATAAAGGCAATATACAGCAAACCTATAGCCAACATCAAACTCAATGGAGAGAAACTTAATCCCACTGAAATCAGAGACAAGGCAAGGCTGCCCACTCTCTTCATATCTATTAAACATAGTACTGGAAGTCCTAGCTAGAGCAGTAAGACAACCAAATGAGATCAAGGGGATACCAATTGGAAAGGAAGAAGTCAAAGTACCACTATTTGCAGATGATATGATAGTATACATGAGTGACCCCAAAAATTCAACCAGAGAACTCCTTCAACTGATAAACACCTTCAGCAAAGTGGCTGGATACAAAATCAACTAAAAAAAAAATAATCAGAAGCCCTCCTGTATACCAAAGACAAAAGGGCCAAGAAAGAAATCAGGAAAACAACACCCTTCACAATAGCCACTAATAATATAAAGTACCTTGGGGTGACTCTAACCAAGCAAGTGAAAGACCTGTTTGAGAAAAACTTCAAGTCTCTGAAGAAAGAAATTGAAGATGATATCAGAAGATGGAAAGATCTCCCATGCTCATGGATTGGTAGGATTAACATAGTGAAAATGGTCATTCTGCCAAAAGCAATCTACAGATTCAATGCAATTCCCATCAAAATACCAACACACAAATTCTTCTTACCTGATGTAAAAGAAAGAAAGAAAAGCCTCAAGAGTTGGTAGGCAGCAAACAGGAAAGATTTGGGAGAAATTGGAGGAGAGAAATGAATTTGATTTAAATACACTGACATTATCAAAGAAATAATTAAATAGGGAGAGACATAATGTTATTTTGTTCCATCATTAGTAGTGTTAAGTTTTAGTGCTTGGTTAATGTGGTACCAAGTTTCTCCATTATATAAAATGTTGGTACTAATAAATAATCTTAATGTGACACTAAAATCACATTAGTGATTTGCATGGCTTAGTGAATAGTGAAATGCATGGCTTAGATATAAACTTTCTTTTCTGTTCCATTGACTGATGAGACCATTTTTTGTTCTTTCTTTGTTCGTTTCTTTTTTCTTTATTTCCTTCTCTCATATGTGTGAGTGTGTGTGCCTGCTTATCTGTATGTGCAGCAAATACCTGCAAATGCCTGCAGACTCCAGAAGAGGAAGTTACAGGTGGCTCTGTACCATCAGTGTGGGTGCTGGAAAACTAACTCAGGTCTTCTGCACAGGAGAGCTGCACTTGAAACCTCTAACCAGCATCTCCAGGCTCTATGCTATTTTAATTAGTCTATCTTTTAATATGTTTTGAGATCAGAAAACATGACTTGCTCCATCACAGCGTCTTGCAGCGAAACTCAGAATGGGATTTTATTTTCGAATTTTTAAGACTGGTAATTGTAGCATTCAAACACTCATTTTCTGTTCCTTGAAGCCCATGTCCTTCAGCTGTTACTATTTCCATGATCCTTAGCCATATATTTATTAATTCTTCATATATCCAAACAAAGACCTTGAACCTAAAGCTATGGTGACTGACTGATGTCACATGGTGGACACAAAAATCCTTGTTTTGTTGTGTGACTTCTGTGGTTATAGGAAGTTCTTCTCTCCTACAGTCCCTACATCCCTGTGTCCACCTTCAATGTCACACACTGAACCATATGGTGACTTCATCTTTGAAACTTTTAGAACATCTCATGCTTTGGTTAGAATCACCTCCCCCTCTACTTTGTTCAACTAACTTCACTCTCGTTATTCCTCAACCACTCTGGTTTATTTGGGCTCTTGGCTTTCTTTCAATTCATTAGTTTTCCGTAGTTGACTTATTTGATGTCATAGGCTGGTATTTCAGTGTCACTTTGGCAATGCCATTAAGCTTCTTCCTTCTGGTTTTTAATTTAATCTGTTTTAAAATGTCCTTATCCTAGAATACACTATTCATATTTTCACATTCAAGAAGCACAATTTTTTTCTGCAGAAATTCTTAGAGCCAGGGATTTTACAGTGAATACTCAAACACTGATTTCACCTGCAGTACCCTATTAATGAAGGCATTCTCACATGTCATTTTCAGATGCTTTCTTTTGCAAACTCCTCCATGTTTTCTTCCTGCACTTTGTATTTTCCTTTTTTATTATACATCCTGAATAACACAAAATATGTAAAGTAGTTGCTTTCTCCATACTGGGTGTCACTCTGCATCAATAACCCATACTCTCATTCTTCTGTAACAGTAAATGAATCATCTTAGGTAGGACAGGATTTCTTTTCCAAAGGTTGGTCACAGAGACCTCAACCTTTGCAAGGACTTTATATTACTGACTCATTTTATCTCATATATGTTGAAGTTTCCCATTTTTAATATAATCTTGCTTCAAATACCTTACATCATTTTCATTTGAGACAACTACAATTTTTCAATTCTTTCTCTCCTTTTTTTTTTAATTTAATTTTATTTTTTTCTTATCAGTTACATTTTATTAACTCTGTATCCCAGCCGTGTCCGGCTCCCTCATTCCCTCCCAATCCCACCCTCCCTCCCTCATCTCCACTGTGCCCCTTTCCAAGTCCACTGATAGGGGGGACCTCCTCCCCATTCATCCGATCCTATTTTATCAGGTATCTTCAGGACTGGCTGCAAAGCCCTCCTCTGTGGCCTAACAGGACTGCTCCTCCCTTGGGAGGTGGGGAGGTCAAAGAGCCAGTCATTGAGTTCCTGTTAGTCTTTCTCTCCTTTTGAATTCCACTCATGGAAGACTGTATTTTTCAAAAGTAGTTGCAACAGTATCTCCTACTCACACTCACGATATGATCTTGATTTCTTTTTCATGTAGAGAAAGGCAGTCACTACTTCTTGAATCTGCCTAAAACTTTCTGATTATATTAACTAGTAGAAAGGACATAGTATTCATGTAAAATTTCCATATGCAATCTCTCCATGCACCTATTTAAATTTTGCAAAAAAGGATAGTTCAACAAGAATTAAAAAAAAAAAAACAAACAGGATAGAACTACAATGTAGTTTTTCAACTATTGGGGTTAGAACCAGGGCTTTAAGCATGCCAAGTAAGTTGTCTGACATTAAACTCTATCCTGAGAATTTTAAGAATCTAATCTTGGTGGTCTCACAAGGACACTTCTCACATTCTTTGGTGTGATCATGTTGTAAAATGACTTATTGATTATGATATCGATTATGCCTGGGGGAGGAAAAGTTTGATATCTTTATACATTGTGAGGTGGTATTTGTACCTTTTCATGCTATAAGCTTGGATAGGCGGTCAGTATGCATTGCTATTACTTGTAGAGTAAGCATTTATATTCTGCACTTCTTTGAGGTTGTAGTCCCTATGAAACTTCTTTGACAGAGTTTTTAAATTTTTTGTTATATTTAAGCTTATCTATTCTACATCCCAAGGGTGTCCCCTCCCTCCCCTCCTCCCAGCCTCCCTTCCTTCTTTTCTCTCCTTCCCTACCAAAGATGAGTCCTCTTCCCCTGGTATCTACTCTCCCCAACACATCAAGTCACATCAGGACTGAGTTATCTTCATACACTGAGGGTAGCTAAGGAATCCCTGACAGGGGGAACTGATCCAAAATCACACAATAGAGTCCATGTTAGAAACAGGCCCCCAACACCCTCCACTAGCCAGGCAACCCAAAAGAAGACAAAGCCACCCATCAGCCAAGCAGGGGTCTATGTCAAGACCATGCATGCTCCTTAGTTGATTTCTCAGTCTCTGTAAACCTCAATGGGTCTCGGTTAGTTGTTTCCGTTGATCTTCTTGTGGAGTTATTGTCTCCTCCAGGCCCTTCCATCCTCACCCAACACTTTCCCCAGACCTTCAGAGCTCAACCCCATGTCTGGCTGCATGTCCCAGTATCTACCTACATCTGCTGCTGGATGGAGCCTCCCAGAAGACAGGCATGTTAGGCTCCTGTATGCAAGTTTTATTTGTAATAGCCAGAAAGTAGAAACAACCTAGATGTCCCTCAAGCAAAGAAAGGATAAAGAAATTGTGGTACATTTACACAGTGGTATACTACTCAGATATTTTAATTTTTTTAATTACAATTTATTCAGTTTGTATCCCAGCTGTAGCTCCCTCTCTTGTTCCCTCCCATTCTCACTCTCCTTCCCTCTTCTCCTTCCATGCTCCTCCCCCAGTTCACTTATAGAGCAAAAGAACCAAAAAATCTGGGCACAGGGGTCTTTTCTGAGACTGATAATACTCAGCTATTACAAATAAGAAAATCATGAAATTTGGAGACAAATAGATGGATTTAGAAAAAATTATCCTGAGTGAGGTAACCCAGATCCAGAAAGATAAACATGGTATGTACTCACTTATAATCTGATATTAGACCTATAATACAGGATAATGTGCTACAGCTCACAGACCCAAAGAAACGAGGGTCTGAGGGAGGGTACCAGAAATACACTCAGAAGGGAAATTAGAATAGACAGCAGATGTGGATGAGGAAAGGAAACTGGCAGGACATAAATATGGGGTTGGGAGGTAAGAGGGCTGTGAATAAGAAGGAAAACTGAGGGGGGGGGAAGCATCTCTTTGACAATCTGGATGTCTGTGACTGGGTAGAGTCCTGGGAGAACATGGGCATTACTCTAGCAGAGACTACTAAAGGGGGGGAGCATGGATACTGAAGTGTCCACCTTATAGCCAGGCAGGACTGGTGGATGGAGGGGAACAACCTACCCACCAAACCTTTGATCCAAAAATTACCCTGCCTATGGTAAGTGCAGGGATAGAGAGGGAACAGAAATTGAGAGAATGTCCAACCAATGATTGGCCCAACCTGAGACCCACCCCATTGAGAGCCGTTCTTTATTATCCATCACTTGATCACTTATTTAAATAAATATGATTCCAATGGCTATTTATTTTATAGTTGGGTTATAATGTAAAACCATGTTATATTAGGTGTTTTGGATTGAATAATTAATCTTTCTCCTTGTCTTTATTATCTTGTCCTCATTCTTTATTATTCATTTTGTGTCCCAAAGTTTCATGGTGTACAATTAAAGGAAGCAATCATAATTCTGTTGTTAAGGATCATGGATATAATTCAAACTGGTTTTGAACAGCTTCTGAAATTGAGTCATTTGGAAATTAGGAGCAACTCTCTTAGCCTGTAGAACTTTTTTTTTTTAATTTGTTTATTTATTTATTTATTTTTTTGTGAAGGAAAGGAAGAAAGATCCAGCTAATGACTTGAAATGTTATTCAACCCCAAAGTGCTTATCCACATCTAAGAAATGTGTCTTCTTAGAGCTTTGGTGGAGGAATTCTATCTGCAGGAAAAAAAATCATAGGAAATATTGTCACAGTCTCTTTAGTGTGTAAATTGACTTTGTGTAGATATATTCTTATCAACTGATAAGGGGTTCATTTAGTATGTTCACTTATATCCTCCTACTATTTCTGAATGTTAAATTAATAATGCTATGATCAATGTATTTAATAAGCCCCCTATAGGTAAAGAACATTTAGCTTTTATTATGATTTAATTATTCATAGTTTGTATTTTCATTAGAATGACCTTCACCATTCATAAATACACATCTTCTTCCCACCTACTCTTATTCCATGAAGAAGACATTTTGGTACTTCATTTGTAAAAATCTAGTTCATTTTAGTAGAAAGATTCCCAATTATTAAAAAAATAAATAAGAGATTACTATGTTTCTTACATCGCTTTGAAAACTATGTGTCATCATGAAGTCTCAGAAGTACGACATATATTTCCTTCAGTGTGTTGGACCCTGGAAAGAGAAAACAAGGATGGATTTTCACATATTTTAAGTGAAATAGCTGCAGAGAAGCTCTATGGTTCACTGCTTTAGGTAATTTCCACAGATGAATGCAACATATTTATAACAAACCTGCTTTTCTCTTCTGCCCTTGATGCTAATATTACTGTTTTTCTAGAGTGGAGTTTGTTAAGTTACAAGATTCTCTGGGTGTAGTGTCTTATAAATCTCATCAAGCATTCAGGTTAAACAATACACCCAACTCCAAGTTGGATTTGGTACGAATTGAGTAGAAATCATTTAAGTCAGGTCTCCATAGTATCTCTGCATTAGGAATGGAATTTCAACTGCAAGTTGATACTGCAGCCTACTCTGAGTTCAATCTCAGCCATTGATTACTAAAGCAATTAAAGTTAAATATTTTAATATTAGGAGTTTGTTAGGTCCCATTCCCCATGGCAATCACATTTTCTTTGATTTGGTCTTAGAATATGGTGACATTGTATTCATAAGATGTGGTGTACCAGGGGAAGGGAAGCTGCCTTTATTTTGCTTTGTTTTCTTTTCAGAAATCATAAGTTCTCGACATCATTAAATGCAACATCTTCACAGAAGTGTCTGGACTGTTTATAGATGAAAATTTCTCATTTCATTGTCTCAGGAGAAAGCAGTTTATAAGGAAACTTATTATATAAACAGCCCTTGGCATTTTTTAATAGAAATCAATAACAAAGCAAAAGAGATGGCAGATGCAATTTAATGACATGCCATAGAAAAGATAACTTACAAACTTTTTAAAAACTTAGTATGTACTATATTTGCCTTGCATAAATATTTGGTGTACATAGTTAATATTCATTGGCCTTTTATTAGATGTGGAGTCTTTAATATGAATATCAGAAAAATAACATTTTTGACTCATAAGACTTCTTCATGTCTCTCACTATTTTCAAATGTGTTACCATCCACTAACTTCTGGAGCAACGCTTTTGTGACCTAAAAGTGTTAGGGAGGGATATTGTCAACAAGGGGAAGTAAGTGGCCAGTAGTCATATTAATAAAATCAATGGACCAGAGAAAGACTCCAATATTGAAAAGAATGCCATTCTCACAATCCAGCAATAGTGATGTCATGTGCCAGTCCAGAGTGCATCAGTCAGGCAGTACCAATCTTTGAACATCAACAGTGACTACTGAAGACAGACTTTGTTTACAAAAGAGGTGTTCAAATGAAAAGGGAGAGTACTTTGTCCTAAAGAACTACACTTCCAAGTAGCCATGGTCTGGCCTGAAACCAAAGATGGAACCTACAAGGAACTGAGTTCTCAGCATTTTGTTATGGTAGTATCCAAATTACGATTGCTTTTTTATGTTAGTTTGTTTTTAAAAAGTACGTTTATTTTTATTTCACATCTTATACTTATTTAATTTTATTTTTTATCTTTTTCATTATCAGAAAACGTCTCTTTTTATTAATTTTTATTTTTTTAATATTAATTACAGGTTATTTACTTTGTATCCAGGCCATAGATTCCTCCTTCATTCCCTCCAAACCCACCCTCCCTCCCTCATTTCCTCCCTGCCCCTTTCCGAGTCCACTGCCAGGGGATGTCCTCCTTCCCTTCCATCTGACCCTAGCTTATGAGGTATCTTCAGGACTGGCTGAAATGTCCTCCTTTGTGGCCTAACAAGGCTGTTCCTCCCTCGGGGAGGTGGGGGGAGGTAAAGGAGCCAGTCATTGAGTTCATGTCAGAAATAGTTCCTGTTCCCCTTACTAGGGAAACCCACTTGGATACTCAGCAATGGAATACTACTTAGCAATTAAAAACAAGAAAATCATGAAATTTGCAGGCAAATGGTAGAATCTAGAAAAGATTATCCTGAGCGAGGTATCCTAGGAGTAAAAAGACACACATGGTATATACTCACTTATATAGTCCTATAAGATAGGATAAATATACTAAAATATGTGCACCTAAAGAAGATAAACAAGAACGAGGATCAGAGGTAAGATGATCAATCCTTACTTAGAAAGACAAATGGGATGGACATGGGAAGTAGGAGAAAACAAGAAACAGGACAGGAGCCTACCGCAGAGGGCCTCTGAAAGACTCTACCTAGCAGCTTATCAAAGCAGATGCTGAGACTCATAACCAAACCTTTGGTAGATTTCAGGGAATCATATGATAAAAGGGGGAGTTAGTATGACTGGGAGAGGACAGGAGCTCCACAAGGACAAAATATATCAGGGCATGGGGGTCCTCTATGAGACTGTTTCTCCAACCAAGGACCATGTATGGATATAACCTAGAACCCCTGCTCAGATGTAGCCTAAGATTGCTTTTTTAAAAAATGTGTTTGTTTATTTGCCTCTTTCTTCAGTGACCATCTCAGACTCGAGACTGTAACCCATCTGCCACATTAGATCCTTGAAGAGTCCCTAAGGACAAGGTTATCATTTCTGGAAGCAACACCATGCTCTCATAAATAACTCCAAAGTCATTGCCTTGGCACACTTGTGTGGTTTAAAAAAGACAAACACTTGATTTGTGTTTTAATGGTAAGGACAAGTTCTGTCATGCATCTCTTCATTTATTGCAGTAAATATTGACAGATATCCTCCTATTATTTTTTGTCATATTTTTCTTTTGCATCTAATATACATCCTGGCTTCCTTCAATTAGTTCAGTCTATTATATAAATAGCTTTTCTATAGGAAATGAATTTTTTTCATTTTGTTTCTAGTATAATCTGCCTTTTTCCTATAACTTACATTTATGTTTGTGACTTCACTAATATGTAGAAAAGAAAAAAATACGATGTTATTTAAAATTTATAAAAACCACAGTGTGATGGTCTATCATAATATAATTTTGTTATTCATTCCCAAGAATTAGGATAGACCTTTTTTTTTTTTTTAATCCTTTAACTCTTTCTTTTGAAGTAGTTTCCTACTCATGGATTAAGTTAAATGTTAAGGATCCAAGACTGTGTTGGTTCACACCTTTAATCCAGGCATTCAAGATGTGAAGACATGTGTTTGAGGCCAACCAGGGGAAAAGAAGATCTCCAAATGATCTTCAAATACAGAGAAAGACTCTTCCTCGAGCAAACCAGGGTAGGACAGGCTGGAGCAAAGTAAATAGGGGTAAAGAGAAAAAAAAAATCTAGGGACAGCCTTATTTTCTTTTTAATTTCATAAGTTCATTGGACATAACTCATATGCCTTACAGTTTACCCCTTAAATTTTGATGTTAGTTCATTAGTCTTCTTATATGTCATAAGAGTGAAAAACTACCACTATTGTTTCTCTCTACATCTAGTCGCTTCTGAAACAAACCTGAGTAGTTTACTGGTTACTGTTCTCCCTCAAGCTCCAACCATGGGAAAACTCTAATCCTCCTCATTTCGTCATTGTGTTTGCTTAGTTCTTGGTGTTTTATATAGATGTAATCACTGCTGTTTTGTCTTTGAGTTTTTCTTTGTACAAATTGTTGAAGTTTTGGTCATTTTGCTATAGGCATGAGGACTGAATTTTTTATTATACTTGACTAACATTCCCCTATATACATGTACTATATTTTGTTGAGATGTGATTTATTTCTATCTTTTGGCTATTATGACGAATACTGCTATAGATATACATGCACATTTTTACTGTATTAATTTGTTAAGGATGGACAATATGGCATATCATCTGGTGGCTTGAACACAGGAAATATATTTTCTTACAGTTCTACAGACTGAATACCCAAGATCAGGCGGCTGGAAGATTCTGTTTCTATGAGGACTGTCTGGGAGTGAAAGGAAAAGGCAGCTTATGGCTAATCAAAGTCCTCAGAGATGTATTAGTAATTATAATATATATATATATATATTTACTGATAAATTATAAAGTTTATTATCAGTAAAACAAACCAGATTTTCTCCAAAAGATGTTTCTGAGAAAATAAACAGTCCAACAGTGACATTTAAGAGTCTGTCACGATTCAAGACCAGCCTGTGTGATTCATTTATAGACAATGAGGCACTTAACCATTGTCCTTTCATTCTGACTCTTTGCTTATTGAAAAACACTACAACCAGCATGATAGTAATGCCCCAGCAGAAATATGTATGGAAAAATGTGTACTCCAAGGCAATCATCTGTCTTGAAGACTGGAACTCAGTAGAGACAAGATTGTTTATGTGAATTAGAAGGCTACTGAGTACTCAGATTTGCATTACAACAAAGAATTTCTTAATTTGCTTTTAAGGTTAGTTCATAGTCTTACTGAAAGAGTGTAGTTCACTTCAGCACATTAAAGAATAGTTATCTTTTGTAACAAATTATTATCAGTGAGACAGGTATTCTATGAGCAGCTAGAAGTAGAAATCCTCCTTTTTGCTAGGTGTCTGAGAATGGAGTTTAAATTTTGCCTCAAGCCAATACTTTTATAATGTTTTCTTAATATATTGGAAACACGAATCAAGGTAAAGTCAATAAGCAATAAGTTAGAATGCTATTCTAAACACAGTTCTAATTTCCAACAAAATTCTCTTTTCTTTTTTCTTTCTCTGTGAATCAACTCAAAGCTGTTTCTGTTTGTATGCTTGTCTAAGTCAGTGAAATTTGGAGATCACACTTTAACATCATCCTTGACATGCACTGGTAGAATCTCTTCATCTTTCTCTCTCTTCCCTTTTCTTCCCTCCCCCTTTGTCCAAGTCCCTCTTACATTTTTTGCAATATAGTCTCCATCAGCTAAAACAATTCTGCTTGTGTCCAGCTCTTCCTCCAGGTCATTCTCAAGAATAACAGTGCATGATTATTGCCTGAATACGATTTCAAATATCCCTTCTTGGAATTCCAACAAAAAAAGTTGCATTGTGTTTCAAGCAGAGTAGATTTCTTTCCTCAATATTGTTCAGGTCAATCATCACAATTTCCTAAGGTCCAATAAATCATTCTCATGTTTTTTATAAAATAGATTTGTTTCCTACACAGTGTACTCTGGCTATGATTCCTCCTTCCCTAACTCCTCCCAGGTCCTCTTGACTTCCCCACCCAAATTTACATCCTTTTTTTGCTCCCTCTAATTAGAAAACAATCAGGCATCTATAAAGGAAAGAAAATAAAAATAAACAAACTGGTACAGGGCAAAACAAAGGAACAGGGAAAACAAAACAAAACAAAACAAAAAAAAACCCAAAGTGCAAAAAACACACATAAACTAGACACATACACATTGACACTCATAGAAATGCCCTAAAAATATAAACTCAGAAGCCATAACATGTAAACAAAAGACCTGTAGAAGACACACACACACAGAGAGAGAGAGAGAGAGAGAGAGAGAGCATTGACACAAAGCATTATGAGACAAAACAAAAATCAAAAACCTTAAAAAATAGGTTGATTGAGTTTGTTTTGTGTTGGCCAAACCAGTCTCATGATTTTTAAGATTAGCCACTCATTGCTTTCTCCCCTTCTCTTATGCCTCTCTTGAGGTCTAATTTTGTCACCTAAAGACAATGGATGTGTGCAAAGGAAACACTGAGTGTTTATGCATTACATACCATATTTAAGGAAATAGATTTTAAGAGAAATTTTTTTAAAGAGTCTCTGTTAAAAAGATCTTCATTCCACACATTTTGACTTCAGAACATAGAGAAATCAGTCTCTAATCACAGTGTCAGAATGTGAAATGTAGGCTGTTGATGGGAAAAATACATCAATGGTCTTATCCAGTACCAGATTCTGCATACTGTAATACCAGCCTACCAGGAAGGTGCAGCCACTGATGCCATCTTGGCAATACTGTTATGGATTAGTTAAACAGTTTCTGTTTGGGTTTAAAGCCTATTCATGGGAGTGAATTTCATTCCTGCTAATTAATATTGCTTAAAACCCATGGCCAGAGAAGGCAGAGGCCCTAAGGCAGAGGGTCATTTCAAATTGCCTTCAAATATTTATACACATATGCCTTGGCTGTTCTGAACATTGTTTCGAGAAGCGTCTTTGTGGACTAGACAATATGTAATGAAAAGGATCATGGCTGTTTAAAGTGCGGAAAATAAGAGACAGTTGTCGATCCTAAATGGGACATCTGCATCAGCGTACACCACCACCACTGCCACCATTACCACCACCAAGGCTCTGCGAACATTTCAAAAGAGGAGACAGAATGAATGTAAAAGTCAGAGAATGGGAAGAAGTGCTGTAAAAGGCACTTAAACACAACAAAAAGCAAATGTGTCCATTCTCTCTGAAGAATACCATGGACTGCTTATTGACTCTCTTAGGAATCTACAGAAATGAAAACAGCAAGGAAAGCTCTGGTTGGCAAGTGGGCTCAGAGGGCATGGAGCTGCGTGTGTGGAAAATTTAGAGATGAAACAGAAATGTTGCAAATTCTTCAATAAAATTTTGTTTTCCTTTAATTTTCTGTGCTTTCTGTTTAAAGCTTCTGGAATCAGGTTAATATTTAGAACATTTCTAATGCATCATGTTGGAGAGACTTCAAAGTGATGCCCGAGAGGCGTTGACAGAGAGAAAACAGTCTGTTTAAATGAAGGACTGAGAGAAAGAGCACATTTACTTGACTTAAACATTGAATTTCATAAGCATAAACTCAGCATCGATACATGGTGTTCCTTTACTGGGGCGATTACGTTCTTTGGATTCTATTAAAAATAAAATTAATCCCACCAGCATTATAATGCTTAGATCATTAAAAAGGTATTTTTTTTAATTCCTTCTTTTCTGGGTTTCATGTCTGTTTGTGAAATTCTTAATTTAGGCGTCACTGAACTCTTAACTTTTCAGCATTTTGTGTCAAAAGTAAATATCTGTGAAGTGATTAAGGAGTGGATTGAGTGGGATTAAATTCTGGTATAGAAAAAGGAGGTAGCAGGCCAGTCTATGAAGGCAAACATCTGATTTCCAGTGTGACGCCAGATAGTGCCAAAGCTAGTTCTACAGCCAAGTATCTGATTGCAAAGCAAATTCCCTTCCCTGGTCCCCAGGCAGAGAACACACACAGTATGTTGGCTTTTTCTACACCTGAAGTAATTTTAACACCTGTGGGTACTTTACAAGACAAGCCTGAAAACAAGATAAGGAAAAAATAGAAATGGCAACACTCTTTTTTTTTCCCCCTAGAAATAAAGATCGTTCTTGGCAATCAGGCTCCACAAATTGTTGTATTTGCTGACAATGAACATTAAAGCGCATGAGATAAAAATACTCAAGCTTTATGAAACTTTAATTTTATTAACACTAGATTGTAGGTCCTGAGAAAATGAAAAAGGAAAAGTGAATTTCTCTAAAATGTGATGATGTGTTGAAATTTAGGTCATCCACCAAAAACTAACATTTTCTCTCTCTCTCTCTCTCTCTCTCTCTCTCTCTCTGTGTGTGTGTGTGTGTAAGTGAACGAGAAAGAGAGAGAAGTCCTATGCTCTATGCTGCCTCCTGACAATACTTATTTTGAGTTTGCCTGCAGAATCCTAGAGCTCTGTCAAGCTGGAAGTTTCACCTGTGTAGTTCAGTATTTTCTGTTATTGACTGTAACTTAGTTCATCTAGTGTGTTTGCCTTGGAAGGCAGGTGCCATCATGAGCATGCTGGGTAAGGAATGAGCACTGCACAGACCCACAGCAATCAGATCCAGTAGAAAATGGGATACGGCAGATTTCAGGAAGAAAGAAGAAAGATTTCTATTGAATTTTTATTTTTTATATTAATTACAGTTTACTCACTTTGTATCCCAGCTATAGCCCCCACCTTCGTACCTCCCAATTGCACCCTCCCTCCCTAATCTCCTCCCTGCCCCTCTCGAAGTCCACTTATTGGAGAGGTCCTCCTCCCCTTCCATCTGGCCATAGAAAGATTTCTAAGAAAGCCCCTTGGGGTGGAATCCCTATGGTGAATCGACAGCACTGAACACTTTCTAGAATGCTCTTTAGCCTTCACAAATATCAGAATAAAAGGTTGTTAGTCCTCCTGTCTTTCCTTGGCTTTCTCAGATGGAAACTTCTGAATTCCATTGAATGTGAGCTTCTGTCAGTTATAAGGCAGAGCTTTTTTCTACTCAGAGAACACAGTGCTTCCAGCTATATCCCAGACTCTGTTCTCTCAGAGTCTGAAACCTGAAACCTGTCTAAAGCATCTGTAAGTGACAGTCACAGCCTCTCAGGATATTGAATGCCTTGCTAGTCTTTATAGAGATGCAGCCTCTGTTCAGCTCCATAGCACAAACATCACCAGTGAAATTTTTAACATTTAAAAAAATCACTGCATTCTAGGAAATGCTATGACTGCTTTATTTTTTAAATTTTATTTTATTTTATTAATTACACTTTATTCACTTTGTATCCCCCCAAAAGCCCCTTCCCTCCCCCTTCTTCATGCATGCCACTCCCCAAGTCCACTGATAAGAAAGATCCTCCTCTCCTTCCTTTTGATTTATAAGACATTTTTTTAAATAAAAAAGACTATCTAATTACATTGACTACTGAACTACAATAAGCAAGGTCAGACATTCACATGCAATAATGGCCATGTCAAGGCACTTTTATATGGCCAGCAGACATGAGACTAACCCAGGATGAATTGCTTCTAGACATCAAAAACGTTTAAATTTAATGAAAGGTCGATTTTAGAATTGGTGCAGAATATGGAGTTGAGCAAGCATAAGCCTCGTTCCTCCATTGCGTGGAGTTACTGTGTGTCTTATAAACTTTTCAGACCGCTAAGGAGATGTTTCTTATCCTGTAATTCGTGAAGTGGTATAGACAATGTGTTGTTCCCAGACTAATAAGTTACCCCTATCACTTTGCTCTTTTAACCTCCCAGTTCAGCAGGAGATGAGGTTGTTTGGAAATAGGAAATTTTACAGAGGTTTTCAAGTTAAAATTGGGCTGGTATCAAGCATGAATGGCCCTCTTATCACAAGGGATGCTTGGACACAGTTATGACCTGTGTGCATAGCAGAACAGTACTGTGAAGAGCCAGAGAGGGATGGTGGACATCTACACAGCAACATGAAATTCCTGGAGCAAATTCTGCACACACACCTTTCAGAAGGAGATCCCCTACATGCTCTTCAGTTTCTGACCTCCAGAATCTGTCTCCGAGACAGCTCACTGGTAAGATCACTTCCATTTAGTGCTTTATTATGGCAATTGTAGAAAGAAAATACTTTTGTTGAAACATCTTCTGATGTTTGAGGACTTCAGAATCCTTTTCTTCATATACACAGTGCTAGGCCAGTGAGGTTAGATCAGCAGCATGGGGTAGCTTCCACACCTTAGCATAGAAATGCTGAGCATTGTTCCAGCCAGCTGACTCGAGTTCAGATTTACATTTCAGCCTTTACCTTCTGCGTCCCTTCTCATATCATAAGGTAGCAAAGATTAACATGAGTGTTTTGAAACACAAACATTCCTATCCTAGAGAAAATAAAATTGTATTTAAAAAAATCCAGACAGGAACTTCATGGAGGGGCCAAGATGGCGGCACCGGGAGAAGACCATGTCTGAGAAGCGGGACAACACACTCCGTACAGCGACCAGGAGACTGAACTCTGGGCCCTAAAACTACAGCGATCAATCGTGTTTCCCAGGTGAGGGGAGGCTCCCACAGCGTGGCAATCTGTCTGGTCCACTCTCGGCTGCCCAGCCAGAACATGGAAGAGAACCCGGCTAACGCGGGCTTTGGGTCTCCACAAGCCTGCTTGTCCCGATCAGTTTCCCAGGCTGATTGGTGGGCACACAGGTGCCTGAAGTTGGGAGTCCCAGTTGCAAAAAAACCCCACGGGGAAGGAAAGTTGCCAGACTGGTCACGGGTCACCCGGTCTTTTCCTGGAAGGTCTCTCCTACCACGGCGGGTACCTGCCGCCATCACAAATGAGCTCCTGCCGAGGGCGGATAGCAGCTGCGCACCCAGCTCAAAATCCCTACTCCCTCTTCGGAGAAGGAAGGAGGCATCCAGCAGAATCTGCCACAGACCACATTGTCTGTACCCCAACCCGAGATCGGGGCTGAGAAAACCCAATCCTTTCGGGCACTCCCCCAAACGCCGCCATAACCCTGCCGCAGTGGAGCAGAAGGATAAAGAGGCTCACAGCGGCTTCACAGTGCCGGAACTCCAGTGCTGCCTGCCGCTCCTAGCAAACAAACTACAGCTCAGGATCTGGGACTGTGGTCATTCTACACGTCCTGAGATTCTCCTGGGTTCAGCGCAATAAGGTCTAGCAGCAAGTTCTATCACCGGCGCCCCCCGACCCCCGACCCCTCGCAGAGAAACACAGGCTCAGGATCCGACTGAGAAGCCCCAATCCCTGCTGGCACTCCCCCTGAGAGCACCTCCATAAGCTTGCCCTAGCAGAGGGGAAGGTCAGAGGGGAAGGACAGAGAGGCAGCCTGCCACAGGACACAGCACCCTCTCTCCAGCATACCCAGTGGCCCCTAGCAGAGAAACCCAAGCTCTGGATCTGAGGACACTCAAACATACCTGGTACTCTCTCGGGATCAGCAAACATAGATTCTACTGCCAGGCTGCTTCTGGCAGAGAGATCTGGGCCCGGGATCTGGGATTGAGTACACTCAACCTAACTCTTTCCCGCGCCACCCAGGGACCAGCCAACATAGCCCATTCTGGCAGAGGGAAAGGACAAAAAGGCAGCACACAGGAAAGGTGGACACCGAGTCCTGCGGCCACAGTATCACAGAGCTGACTGTTAGCCTACCCGTGCACATCTGCAGCAGGACCAAATCAGAGAGTAGTGAGCAAGGGGAACCCCTGTGTATTCCAACTGGTCCTGGAAGAGAGTGAGTGAGCCTTCTAGGGAGAGTTTGCCCCAGACCCAGGGCCTCTCCACAGAAGCAACCAGACGAGATCCCTACCACCCACACCCCTAGTGTGGGCATCATAGTGATTCTTGGGATAGTGACCTCAACATTAAAGCCTCTGCCTTGCAGGTCCACCAGGCTAATCCAGGCAAACAATCCCTGGATCTCATTCAGAAATGCGTAATAGTGGCTTGCAGGCCACTGCAATAGTCAGAGAATCCACGCATGCACACTGTGCCCGCTAAAAGCCCATTCGAATAGCGCCAGCGTCACATTCCTTACTTAGGCAAAACTGAAACCACAGTGCACACTCCCAAACCAGTGAACCTCTCTCATCTTCCTGAAAAAACAGTCAGATAACAGAAAGAGAGGATCATAGCCCGAACTACAATCTCGAGCAACAAACAGGGAGGATTATAAATAACCAGATGGCTAGAGGCAGATGTAAGAATATTCCCAACAAAAATCAGGACATAATGACCTCACCAGCAACCCCACAAAACAATGGACACTTAAATTTACTAGATATACCAGAAAACGACCTCAAAACTATGTTTCTGCAGCTATTAGAGGCCCATAAAGATGAAATGAACAAAGCCCTCAGAGAAATAGCCAAAGAAATTGAGACTAACCAAGAGGAAACAAATCGTGCTCTCAGAAAAATGACCACGAAAATTGAGGCAAACAGAAAAGAAATGCACAAAGCTCTCAAAGAAATGTCCACACAAATGAAGGCAAACAAAGAAGAAAAAAAACAAAGCTCTCATAGAAATACAGGCAATTATACCCAAAGAAGTAGAGGCACAATTAGTGATACATAGAGAGGAAACAGACAAAAAGATAGAAGCTGTCATTGAAAAGCAGGAGTCCACATTCAAACAGATGAAGGAAATGGTGCAAGACATGAAAACAGAATTAGAATCAATAAAGAAAACACAAATAGAGAAAAACCAGGAGCTGGAGAACATAGAGAAAAGATCAGGCACTACAAAGGTAAGCATCACCAACAGAATACAAGAGATGGAAGAAAGAAGCTCAGGAGCCGAAGATACACTTGCAGAAATTGACACGTCTCTCAAAGAAAAAATAAAATCAGAAAAGTTCTAAACACAAAACATCCAAGAAATCAATGACACCATGAAAAGAAAAAAACCTAAGAATAATAGGAGTAGAAGAAAAAGAAGACATCAGGCTCAAAGGTCCGGAAAATAATTTCAAGAAAATTAAAGAAGAAAACTTTTCCAACTTAAAGAAGGAGATGGCCATAAACATACAAGAGGCCTACAGAACACCAAATAGACTAGACCAGAAACGAAATTCTTCACGTCACATCATAGTCAAAACACTGAACCTACAAAACAAAGAAAAAATTCTAAAAGCAGCAAGGGAAAAAGGCCAAGTAACATATGAAGGTAGACCTATCAGAATCACACCAGATTTCTCAACAGAAACTATGAAAGCCAGAAGGGCCTGGACAGAAATCATACAGTCCTTAAGGGACCACAGATTCCAACCCAGACTACTATACCCAGCAAAACTTTCAATCAACATAGATTGTGAATTCAAAATATTCCATGACAAAACCAAATTTAAACAATATCTACATAGTAACCCAGCTCTACAGAAGTTACTAGAAGGGAAACTCCAAACCAAAGAAAACAACTACATTGAAGGAAACAGAGGAAATAGATAACTACACAACAAAAAAACCAAAAGAATACAAGCAATGAAACTCAGTGACACCACCAACCCCACATCTAAAGTAAGTAACAATTATTGGTCACTAGTTTCTATCAACATCAACGGACTCAATTCCCTAATAAAAAGACACAGACTAACAGAATGGTTGCGGAAACAGGATCCATCATTCTGTTGCATCCAAGAAACACACCTATGCAACAAAGATAAACACTACCTCAGAGTAAAGGGCTGGGAACATGTCTTTCAAGAAAATGTTTCCAGAAAACAAGCTAGAGTAGCCATCCTAATATCTAATAAAATAGACTTTCAACCCAAGTTAATCAAAAAAGATAAGGAGGGCCACTATATTCTCATCAAAAGAAAAATCCACCAAAAGGACATCACAATTTTGAATATCTATGCCCCAAATAAAAGAGCACCTACATTCATAAATGAAACAATATTAAAGTTTAAATCACACATTGATCCTAAAACCCTAATAGTGGGAGACTTCAACACTCCACTCTCACCAAGGGACAGATAAACTAGACAGAAAACAAATAGGGAAATAAAAACACTTACAGAGACCCTAAATCAAATGGACCTAATAGACGTCTACAGATCTTTTCATCCAAACTCAAAAGAATATACCTTCTTTTCAGCACCACATGGAACCTTCTCCAAAATAGACCATATATTTGGTCATAAAGCAAGCCTCAACAGATACAAAAAGATTGAAATAATCCCTTGTATTCTATGTGACCACCATAGACTTAAGCTGGACCTCAACAACAACAGAAATAACAAACAGCCTACATGCACATGGAAACTGAAAAACTTGTTACTCAATGACAGCTGGGTTAAGGAAGAAATAAAGAAAGAAGTTTTTCCTAGAATTCAATAAAAATGAAGGCACAACATACCCAAATTTATGGGACACATTGAAAGCAGTGTTCAGGGGAAAATTTATAGCACTAGTGCCTGCAAGAAGAAATTCGTAACATCACATACAACAACTTAATGGCCCAACTGAAAACCCTAGAAAAAAAAGAAGCAGATACACCCAAGAGGAGCAGACGGCTGGAAATAATCAAACTCAGGGCTGAAATCAATCAATTAGAAACAAATAAAACTAGTCAAAGAATCAATGAAACAAAAAGCTGGTTCTTTGAGAAAATGAACAAGATAGACAAACCCTTAGCCAAACTAACGAAAAAGCAGAGAGAATCTATCCAAATCAGCAAAATCAGAAATGAAAAGGGTGACATAACTACAGACACAGAGGAAATTAAAACAATCATTAGGTCATACTACAAAAGCCTATATGCCACAAAATTTGAAAACATAAATGAAATAGACAATTTTCTTGATAGATTCCATCTTCCAACATTAAGTCAAGATCAGGTAGAAAGACTAAACAGCCCTATATCCCCCAAGGAAATTGAAGCAGTCATTCACAGTCTCCCCTCCAAAAAAAGCCCTGGGCCAGATGTTTTCAGCGCGGAATTCTACCAGACCTTCAAAGAAGTGCTCACACCAATTCTCCTCAAACTATTCCACAAAATAGGAACAAAAAGTACATTACCAAACTCATTCTATGAAGCGACAGTCACCCTGATACCTAAACCACACAAAGACCCAACAAAAAAAGAGAACTTCAGACCTATCTCTCTTATGAACATTGACACAAAAATACTCAATAAAATACTTGCAAACCGAATCTAAGAACACATCAAAGATATCATCCACCATGACCAAGTAGGCTTCATCCCAGGCATGCAAGGGTGGTTCAACATACGGAAATCCATCAATGTAATCCACCACATAAACAAACTGAAGGAGAAAAACCACATGATCATCTCCTTAGATGCTGAAAAAGCATTTGACAAAGTCCAACACCCATTCATGTTTAAAGTCTTGGAGAGATCAGGAATACAAGGCACATATCTAAACATAGTAAAGGCAATATACAGCAAGCCTATAGCCAACATCAAACTCAATGGAGAGAAACTTAAATCAATCCCACTGAAATCAGGGACAAGACAAGGCTGCCCAGTCTCTCCCTACCTCTTCAACATAGTACTTGAAGTCCTAGCCAGAGCAATAAGACAACTAAAGGAGATCAAGGGGATACAAATCGGAAAAGAAGAGGTCAAAGTGTCACTATTCGCAGATGATATGATAGTATATATGAGCGACCCCAAAAATTCAACCAGAGAACTCCTCCAGCTGATAAACACCTTTAGCAAAGTGGCAGGATACAAAATCAACTCAAAAAAATCAGAAGCCCTCCTGTATACCAAAGACAAAAGGGCCGAGAAAGAAATTAGGGAAACAACACCTTTCACAATAGCCACTAACCACATAAAGTACCTTGGGGTGACACTAACCAAGCAAGTGAAAGATCTGTTTGAGAAAAACTTCAAATCTATGAAGAAAGAAATTGAAGAAGATCTCAGAAGATGGAAAGATCTCCCGTGCTCATGGATTGCTAAGATTAACTTTGTGAAAATGGCCATCCTGCCAAAAGCAATCTACAGATTCAATGCAATTCCCATCAAAATACCAACTCAATTCTTTACAGACCTTGAAAAAAAGATTCTCAGCTTCATATGGAGAAACAAAAAACCCAGAATCTCCAAAACAATCCTGCACAACAACAGATCATCTGGAGGTATCTCCATCATGATCTCAAGTTGTACTACAGAGCAATAGTAATGAAAACTGCATGGTATTGGCATAAAAACAGAAAGGAGGATCAATGGAACCGCATAGAAGACCCAGAAATAAACCCACACACCTATGAATACTCGATTTTTGACAAAGAAGCCAAAACCACTCAATGGAAAAAAGACAGCATCTTCAACAAATGGTGCTGGTCCAACTGGATGTCCACATGCAGAAAAATGAAAATATATCTATATTCATCACCCTGCACAAAACTAAAGTCCAAGTGGATCAAAGACCTCAACATAAAACCAGATACTCTAAATCTGTTAGAAGAAAAAGTGGGGAACAGCCTAGATCTCATTGGCACAGGAGACAACTTCCTGAACAGAACACCAACAGCACAGGCTCTAAGAGCAACAATGAATAAATGGGACCTCATGAAACTGAAAAGCTTCTGTAAAGCAAAGGACACTGTCATCAAAACAAAACGCCTGCCTACAGATTGGGAAAGAATCTTCACCAACCCTTTACCTGACAGAGGACTAATATCGACTGTATACAAAGAACTAAAGAAGCTGAAAAGCAGCAAACCAAGTAATCCAATTAAAAAATGGGGAGCAGAGCTAAACAGAGAATTCTCAACAGAGGAATATTGAATGGCAGAGAAACACTTATAGAAATGCTCTTCCTCATTAGCCATCAGGGAAATGCAAATCAAAACGACCCTGAGATATCACCTTACACCCATCAGAATGGCCAAGATGAAAATCTCAAGGGACAACACATGCTGGAGAGGTTGTGGAAAAAGGGGAACCCTCCTCCACTGCTGGTGGGAATGTAAACTGGTACGACCACTCTGGAAATCTATCTGGCGCTTTCTAAGACAATTAGGAATAGTGCTTCCTCAAGACCCAGCTATACCACTGCTAGGTATATACCCAAACTTTGCTCAAGGACACAAAAGGGATACTTGCTCAACCTTTTTTATAGCAGCTTTACTTGTAATAGCCAGAACCTGGAAACAAACCAGATGTCCATCAACGAAGGAATGGGTACAGAAATTGTGGTATTTTTACACAATGGAATACTACTCAGCAATCAAAAAGGAGGAAATCATGAAATTTGCAGGCAAATGGTGGGATCTAGAAAAGATCATTCTGAGTGAAATATCCCAGAAGGAGAAAGACAAACATGGTATATACTCACTTATATAGACCTATAAGATATGAAAAACATAATGAAATCTTTACATCTAAAAAAGATAATCAAGAGAGCAGACATGGGGTAAGATGATCAATCCTTGTTTAGAAAGACAGATGGGATGTGCATTGAACATATGACAGGAGTCTACTGAGCACATCTGAAAGACTCTAACTAGCAGTGTTTTCAAAGCAGATACAAAGACTCATGACCAAACCTTCGGCAGAGTACAGGGAATCATATGAAAGAAGGGGAGTTAGTATGATGGGGAAAGGGTAGGAGCTCCACAAGGACCAAATATATCTGGGCACAGGGTCTTTTCTGAGACTGACATTCAACCAAGGACCATGTATGGATATAACCTAGAACCTCTGTTCAGATGTAGCCTGTTGTAGCTCAGTAACCAATTGGTTTCCCATAGTGAGGGGAACAAGGACTATTTCTAACAGGAACTCAATGACTGGCTCTTTGGCCTCCCCACCCCCCAAGGGTGGAGCAGTCCTGTTAGGCCACAGAGGAGAGCTGTGCAGCCAGTCCTGAAGATACCTGATAAAACAGGATCAGATGAATGGGGAGGAGTTCCCCCCATCAGTGGACTTGGAAGGGGGCACGCTGGAGAGGAGGGAGGGAGGTACTGGGAGGGAATGAGGGAGCGGGACATGGCTGGCATACAGAGTTAATAAAATGCAACTGATAAGAAAAAAATAAAATTCAAAAAAAAAAAATCCAGACAGCTCTGGATTCTACTTAACTGCAAAAGTCCTTTGGTCTAATGAACAGGGTCATTATTTTAATATCTATCCCCACTGAAACCTTTAACAATTACTTTTGTGTCAAGATCATCAAGTTAAAAGCATTGAGGGATTTGTCATCTAACAAGAATGAGATGTGTGTGAGAATTAGTCTTCTGTCTGTGTTCTCGCTTGGGTACCGATGGTGATGAGACACTGCACAGGATGCAGGCTCTGAAGTATGGATGCTGATGCAGCATAATTTGCTCTGAGATTGAATCATTCCATCCGGTAGGGTAACTCTTTAAGTAGCAAGTAGTAGGAAGTTAACCAACTCAAAATAGCTTCATGAAGTCTCTGAAACTGACCAGATTCATTAGCCCCCTCACTTCCAGAGCAAGGAACAAATTCTGAGAGTCTCTCTCAGACAAGCCAAGCTGCAAAGAAGACTCTTGAGACGACACCAGCTGCTTGGAAGAAGAATAAACCAGTAGAGCTGCCCAGAAGATGTTTAGAAAAGAGTCACTTGGAAAGGACACTTTCTGACCTGTTGAAATGTTTTTCAGGCTATGAAGTGAGCTCCAGATTTTCTAGCTTTATGAGTTGTCATCCCTACTGGCATGGGCGTTAGAGATGTAGCAGTCTATGCGTCATTTCTGCTCCTATAAGTAACCCCTCATTCCCGGTAAATAACCACAGTGAAAATTACTGGTTCACCAAATTGGATTTTGGTCATTTCTATACTTTGATATGTCATGGGCATCCTATCTGGAATGAGCAGATGTGTGTGTTAGGAAGCGTTTTGTCTCACAACAAATTTTGATACTCTCATATATTAGAGTTCAGTGCTATCAGTTAATGGGCTATGACCTTATGAAATGATACTCACTATTTACCCATATATTTACAACTTTACACCAGGAAGACACAAACCATTTTCTTTACAGTATCAATTTAGCCCTTGAAAAGTCAAAACCTTTATTTTAAAGCATTACCTCTGGACTTTGAGAGTGGCTCAGTGGTTAAGAGCACTGGATGCCCCAGCATTAATAAGGATAGATGTTAATATGTCAGCACACGTAAGACAAGCTGGGCAGGATCCCTAGGCATACATGTAAATCCATCACTGAGGACAAGTGGATGCTGGGGCTTCCTGGATTCCAGCTTATCTGAGCTGCAAGCTTAGGAATAGACCCTGCTTTAAAGGAAGAAGGGAGAGATTAGTAAGACACCCAATGCCCTTCTCTAGCCTCTGTTTGAGCACAAGCACCTGTACTTCCATGCCTAATTCACACTCATACATACAGATACATATACAACATCTTCATACACATAAACACAGACACACCTACAACACACACACAGATACACACGTATACACACATACACACATACATACTCATATATTATACTCACAAACATACACATATACTCACACACACATACCACATAGACATATATCACAAACATAAACATTCACACACACACAAACACACTCATCCACCACACTAGCACACATACACACATTCCACACACATATACCTTAAACACACACATACACACACACCACCTTCATATACACATATAAACACATACCACAAATGCACAGATGGAAACAACACATGACTTTTAATTAAACTGGAATGCAAATGTTAGCTTGCCAAATAATCTAGTTAAATTTTATTTAATTCTTAGATCAGTAATGCATAGATTTTTATTCTTGCACAATATGGATCCAAGCCTCCATTTAAAAAATTCCAATTCTCATCCTGATATTTTAAAATATGCAGTACTTTAATTTATAAAAAAAAATTCTGAGAGATGTCCTTGAAAAAAACTCAAATTTACATGATAAACAAAATGCTATCATACGTTCAATGCACATCCCATCTGTCTTTCTAAACGAGGATTGATCATCTTCACCCATGTCCACTTTCTTGATTATCTTCTTTAGGTGTGTAGATTTCATTATGTTTATCATATCTTGTAGGTCTATATAAGCAAGTATATACCAAGTTTGTGCATTGAACATATGATAGGAGTCTATTGAGCGCATCTGAAAGACTCTAACTAGCAGTGTTTTCAAAGCAGATACAAAGACTCATGACCAAACCTTTGGCAGAGTACAGGGAATCATATGAAAGAAGGGGAGTTAGTATGACATGGAAAGGATAGGAGCTTCACAAGGACCAAATATATCTGGGCACAGGGGTCTTCTCAGAGACTGTCATTCAACCAAGGACCATGTATGGATATACCTTAGAACCTCTGCACAGAGGTAGCCTGTGGTAGCTCAGTAACCAATTGGTTTCCCATAGTGAGGGGAACAAGGACTATTTCTAACAGGAACTCAATGACTGGCTCTTTGACCTCCCCACCCCCCAAGGGAGGAGCAGTCCTGTTAGTCCACAGAGGAGGGCTTTGCAGCCATTCCTGAAGATACCTAATAAAACAGGATCGGATGAATGGGGAGGAGGCCCCCCTATCAGTGGACTTGGAAAGGGGCACGGTGGAGATGAGGGAGGGAAGGTAGGATTGGGAGGAAATGAGGGATCGGGACACGGCTGGGATACAGAGTTAATAAAATGTAACTAATAAGAAAAAAAATAAAATTAAATTAAAAAAAAACAAAACAAAAACAAAATGCTAATTTCTCAACAAATGGAGTGGTAGCCTTAAATAACTTATATGTAACTTAGTGATATTGTAAAGTTTCTCTGTTTTTGGACAGATCAGTAAAAGTCACTGCAATAACACCTCTAAAGCTGTTTTCATAAAACGTATAATAGTAATGTATGTTGGAATTTTTCATGTATAAATTGAACTTGATGACAGCATCATTCACATAGCAGATTTGGTGGTATTCTATGAATAAAGGGATATTTTAGTGACTCGCGATCCCAAAGGCAAATTGCTAAAGGGGACAGAGCTCATAAATGAGTCAATGATATAATCCACATATACATTTATTAAAGTAGACATGTTGTAACAGACACAGTGTCATATTAAATGCACTTTCTAGGAATTAATGGACTATTTTAAATGGAAAATGTAGAATATTATAGGAAGATGGAACAGCCCACATCATCTGGGATCCCGTACAATCGTGACCTGTTTACCAGAACTCTTGACGGAAGGGCTGAATGAAAGAGTAGGCTTCAGGAGGAATCTCACTTACTTCTGAAGCGGATACGAATGAAACAGAATCCAACAGTCACTCACATCTATTGGCCATCTGTCTTCTGAAGAAAAGCAAGCATAAAGCTCACACACTGTAGGCGTAGGTGCGGTTCCGTTACAGCTCTGATGCTTCAGGGAGTCAACGGCGACTCATGCAGCTCATGTACCTGTCAATCTGGCTGATGCGGAGCATCTCCAGGCTCACTGGCAGCTTTCAAGGGAGCCAGAGTTCTGGGATGAGCAGTTTGACGATTACCGCATTCCAGAATCTGTGTCATTTCATGTGTTTCCGTTGTTTCCTCTCTGAGAACAACTTGACAAGTAATAGTAACTACAAACATTTGAAGCGAGATTGGCTTTTTAGTATATGAACATTGGCAGGTGAAGCCTTTCTTATTTTTATGTACATTTACTATGTATTCAGGTACACTCTTAGTTACCCGGGACCTCCTGAAAATCTCTTAAAAAGCATTATGATTTTCTGTATTTGAGTTTCATTCTCACAGAGTGTGGGTCAGGAACCCGACTTTCTCCTGCTGTTGTCGGTGTTCTACACATGGTCCTGCCTCCACCAGCTACAAATGGATGACTAAAGTTTGATTTTAGAGGAGACTGCACTGAAGAGACTGCAACTGCAGAGGTCAAGCACAGGTATCTTGTTCCCAGCATGGTGCTGTAAGCTCAAGTGTCCTTGTAGAAAACAGCCATCGGGTTCCACCGCAGCACGGTGGTAACGTGACTTGGGCCTTTCAGCTAGCTGGGCAGCATCAGGATGGTGTTTCACCTTCCTAGGAGGCGCGCAAGCTTTCTGTGCTTTTTAAACAGAGTTTTCTTCTTCTTAAACTAGTGAGAGGTAAGGACAGCATGCGTATCTAAGAAGCCTTTTTGACATGGCAATCTGACTTCCTCCTCGTTGCATGTTCTCTTGCCATGTTTCCTGTGTTCATGTCTGCTAGCTGGAACTCTCTTTCAGGAGGCAATGCAGTCAACGTTTTCTCACTAAGTGAGCCAACCTATATTTTTCTGGTGATACTTCCACAATGAAAAAAGCAACTAGTTTCAAACAAACAGACAGCAAAAAAGCCAAAACCATTTCTGGACTCAGCTGAGAGAAATTCTGTTGTCTGGAGCTCTTTTGTGCCTACCATCTTACTGCAAAGACTAAGGTAGAATTAAATGTAAAGAAAAACTCACTAATGCGTACATTGTCCTCCACACTCCTTGGAGAATTAAAAATCAGATAAAAGTGGAAAGAAAAATAAAATTCAGATTAGCAAAAGGAACATAAGAATATAAAACACAGGAAAAAAAAAGGGTAAAAACAAACAAACAAACAAAAACAATGGTAACTGTCTGAGACTTTCAAGTTGGAAGGATTTAGAAACTTGATTACACGCCAGGTGCCACCGTACCTGAACTGGCAGCACTCAAGTATGCTTCATTTTGATTAATTATACTTCTCCCAGGTGTCCCCTTTGCAAAGGTTATGTGAAGCACAGGGAACCTACCACATCCCTAACAGCTCTGGCACACTGGGCCAGAATCTTAAGACTCTCATTGCCTGGCTTAAAATTCCTTCTCTCAAATGCCCAACATTTAGACTGTATCGTTTCCCTTCCTAATCCTGTCACTTACCTTTTTCTGATTGATGGTCTACTTACAGTATTCCGTCTTGTTTTAACAGGAGTTTTCAAGAACAATGATGGTTAACATCCTTTCTGTAAACACAGTGGCGTTATCTTTCCACCGAGATGCAACCTTCAGATAGGATGGACTTTTCCTACCTTACCTATCATTTCCAGTTACAGTGGAGAGGCATGTTCAGCTTTCTTTAACACATCTTTTTCCATTGGGCATGATATGAAGGAGAATCTAGAAGCTGTAATGGCTCCTTGAATTAATAGAATCATGTGTTTTCTTTCCATTCCTCTTAGGGTTAGTCTATTGACCATGATTTTAATGGCCTTAAAGTCATCTCTATATAATGCTTATCAGACCATCTCTTAAGTTTTATTTTTCCACAGTCTCTTTCTCATTGATATAAATGTATATTAGTATGGATCACTTGACTCTGTGGCTATTTGGATATACAGACTATGTAGAGACTAAAATGTCTAGTTAATGTATACAAATGTATACAAAGTTCTGAATGAATTCAAACCTTTGGATCATGACAGAGAAAGCAAGTGGCCTTGCCAGGTCAATGTAACCAAATACAATTACTATTAAAAAGATTATGGGGATCCAATGACATTTGCTTTCTGTGCTGGTTACATTTTATGTCAACTTGACATAGGCTAGAGTAATTTTAGAAGAGGGAGCCTAGATCAGGAAATACTTTCATGAGAATGGCCTGTGGGCAAGCCATATATACATTATTATTGATATGGGCTGGCCCATTCCACGGAGAGTGGCACCACCTCTGGGTGGATGGTCCTAGATGTTATAAGAAATGAGGATGACCTGTTACTTGTTTTCTCCTACTTCCATTGTCCCTCCCATTTGTATTTTTAAGTGAGGATTGATTGTCTTATCCTGGCTCCTCTTTCTTGTTTATCTTCTTTAGGTGTACAGATTTTAGTATGTTTATCCTATCTTATAGGTCTAATATCCACTTATAAGTGAGTATATACTGTGTGTGTCTTTCTGCTCCTGGGATACTTCACTCAGGACAAGTAAAAGGACAGGAGCCTATGGCAGAGGGCCTCTGAAAGACTCTACCTAGCAGTTTATCAAAGTAGATGCTGAGACTCATAACCAAATCTTCGGCAGAGTACAGGGAATCATATGAAGGAAGGAGGAGTTAATATGACCTGGAGAGGACAAGAGTGCCACAAGGACCAAATATATCAGGGCACAGGGGTCTTATATGAGACTGTTTCTCCAACCAAGGACCATGAATGGATATAACTTAGAACCCCTGCCTAGATGTAGCCCATGATAGCTCAGTATCCAAGTGGGTTACCCTAGTAAGGGGAACAAAGACTATTTCTGACATGAACTCAATGGCTGGTTCTTTGACCTCCCCCTGCCCCTGAGGGAGGAGTAGCCTTGTTAGGCCACAGGGGAGGACAATGCAGACAGTCCTGAAGATATCTGATAAGTTAGGGTCAGATGGAAGGGGAAGAGGACTTCCCCTATCAGTGGACTTGGAAAGGGGCAGGGAGGAGATGATGGAGAGAGGGTGGGATTGAGAGAGAATGAGGGAAGGGGCTATGGATGGGATACAAAGTAAATAACCTGTGATTAATATAAAAAAACAAAAATTATAAAAAAAGAAATGAAGATGAGCAACCTATGAGGTCTGAGCCAGTAAACAATATTTCCCTCCTCCAGGATCATATCTTGAGTTTCTTTCCTGATATCTGATAGATTACAAAATAAGATGAAATAAATCCTTTCCTCATTATGATGGTTTTGGTCATGGTGTTTTATCACAGTAATAGAAACACTAAGACATGCTCCATCTAATCATGCCAAAGATTAGATTCAAATAAGTTAAAACAAAACACAAAACAAAATAAAAAAAATGTTTGAAGGTCTAAGCCCTCTGCCAAATACCTTTTTCTTCTCTGACTTTTTCTTTCCAAGACTTAAGTGTTAAAAGAGACTCCTCTGTATCCATTCGTCAACTGAAGGACATCTTGGTTGTTTCCAGCTTCTGGTTATTAGAAAGACCTGGAGGGAACAGGAGCTCCACAAGGAGAGCAACAGAAAAAAATATCTGGCACAGGGGTCTTTTATAAAACTTTTATAAATGAAGGACCATGCATGGAGATAACCTAGAACCTCTGCACAGATGTAGCCCATGGCAGCTCATTGTCCAAGAAGGTTCCCTAGTAAGGGGAACAGGGACTGTCTCTGACATGAACTCATGGACCTGCTTTTTGATCACGTCCCCCTGAAGGGAGAGCAGTCTTATCAGTCCACAGAGGAAGACAATGAAGCCTGTCCTGATAAGACCTGATAGACGAGGGTCAGATGGAAGGGGAGGATGACCTCCTCTATCATTGGGCTGGGAGAGGGGCATAGGAGAAGAAGAGGGAGGAAGAGTGGTATTGGGAGGGGATGGGGGAGGAGCCTAGAGCTGGGATACAAAGTAAATAAACTGTAATTAATAAAAATAAAATAAAATAAAATAAAAAGAGACTCCTATGAGCTCAGGGAATCCCATAGAACAGGAAGCACAGAGAGTGTAAGAGCCAGAGGGGAGGGAGGACACCAGAAAACAAGACTCTAATTCAACTGAACAAAGTTCATATGAACTCATTGAGAATGAAGTAGCAAGCACAGGGCCTGCATAGGTCTGCATTAGGTCCTCTGTGTATATGCTACAGCTTCCAGTTCAGTATGTTTATGGGACTCCCGAGTGTTTGAACGAGTAGGTCTCTTATTCTTGTGCCTTCTCTTGGGCTCTTTTCCTTCTATTGGTGTGCCTTTCCAACTTTGATATGATGGATTATTTTGTATCTTATTATATTTTATTTTGTTATGCTTTGCTGTTTATCTCTTAAAAACCTGTTCTTTTGTAATGAGAGACAGAAAGGGATTGGATTCTGATGGCACAAGGTAGTGAGAAGGAACTGAAAGATGTAAGAGAGGGGAAACTGCAATCAGGATATATTGTATGAGAAAAGAATCTACTCAATAAAAGGGGAAATTATATTTAAAATAAATTTTCTCAAACCAAATTCCTTAGGAAATACAACATAACTAGAAATGGATCAATATCAAGTGGCTGTGGAAGATTAAGACCACTGTATCCCTGGATCCACAGTTGTGGATGTAACACAAATGGACCTCGGTGTCAGAACCACCAAAAAAAGTACTGAACAGACAGCTAGAACCATCAGTGGCCAAGACATAGAGGCAAATGGTCAGACTGTGAACACCACCAAAGCACATTAGATCTGCTAGAGAGACACAGCTCAAGAGGGAAAATGGCAAAGTATGTCATGGGTAACAGGTATATATATGCATATATATGCATATGTGTATATACATACATACATACATGGATGCATACAAACATATATCATATACATGTATATGTCAAGGGTAGTGGGTATATACATACATGCATTTATGTATAATGAAAACAAGTAAAAGAATAAAAATAAATGGGACTGCCTCTGACATAATCTGATTGGCCTGCTCTTTGATCACCTCCCCCTGAGGGGAGAGCAGCCTTACCAGGCCACAGAAGATGACAATGCAGCCACTCCTAATAAGATCTCATAGACTAAGATCAGAAGGAAGGAGAGGAGGATCTCCCTATCAGTGGACTTGGGGAGGGGCATGCTTGAAGAAGGGGATGGGAGGGTGGGTTCGGGAGGGGAGGAGGGAGGGGTTTATGGGGGCATACAAAGTGAATAAAGTGTAATTAATAAAAAATTTAAAAAATAAATAATAAAAAATAAATTTATAGCTGCTATTAAAATTTCTAGAGAATGAAGAAAGATTAAGAAAACAGGGTAATCTAGTAATACTTTCTGATCACAGAATATATTATCACAGAACTACTGTACTTATTACAGAATTTCCCAGGAAATTCTAGAAGGTAGTGTCCCTAACACTCAGAGTGACATTCCCATCTCTTGACTGTCATCCCATGATCTCTGATACTTGGTGTTACCATCCTATTTTCATCAGAATTTAGAAATTAAAATACAATTATACCACTTCCCCATACCAATTTTTCCTTCAACTTCTTGCACCTATTCCTCCCCATTTCCTTACTACTTCTCAAACTGATGGCCTATTTTTGATTATTATTATTACATTTATGTAAGTGTGTAAATATACAAATATAACTTGAATTTATTCATAACATTTGTGTCAGACTGACCAATTAGTGAGTTTAACACTTAGAAATTCTAATTCACCCACTCTCACTCATCGTTAGTTCCTTGTTGTTCTTTGTCTAGTGGTTGGACCCAATGAATTTTCGACATTATACATAAACAAGTTTATTGATATTGTAATTTTTAAGGTTTTGTTTAGCCACCTTGTTGATGTAGCATATGTATACTTTAATTGCTGTTTCATGGAAACACACTATCACAGCATCACAGCAGAGGTCTTAAACCTCTGACTCTTACAATCTTTTTGTTCAGTGAGTCTTAGGTGCAGTTGTATTCTAGATGCACATGTTAGGGATGTGTTACCCATGTTCTGTTGATTTTTGCATTAGGACCTGTGATTTTATGTAATAGTCTCCATTTACTTCAAAAAGAAGCCACTTTGATAAGGGATGGGAGCACTTATTTGTGGGTATAAAGATAAATTTTAGACTACAATTAGCAATTATGCTGGTCTCTTGAGGTCACAGTAATAGTTTTTCTTCCAGGATCCATAACACCACTAGCTCCAGGTAGGTGGTTGGGTTTCTAGCATCAGCATAATTTTCCTCCTTTTGAGTGAGCCTTAAGTCCAATTAGACAGCTATTGGTTACTACCAAGATGTGATTGCCACTATTGTACCCTTTAGGGTATCTTGCCGTGATAGTCATTATTATAGCTCATTGGTGTCACAGGTAGATATGAGTATTGATTTGTTCTTTGTTTTGGCAGCTTACATGGTACTTTCTGACACTATGAAAGTTAGACTTCAGGAAGGTGTTCAGGTAAGATCCAGTTGGTATATTCTAAGTCTTGTGCAAGTGAAAGTTTCTTGTTCCTGGAACTTAAAGTTTTATTAGGTAATCTATGCCTCTTGTGCAAGCATTGTAGCCTAAATGGCATATATTCATTTAATCTCTCACTCCATCTCTCTAAATCATATATGTGTGTATAAACATACATAAATAATGTTTTGTATATAATTTTAGGTAAATGTGAAATAAGATGCTGATGCATGATTAGTCATTCTTTATATTAGCTTTTCTCCCTCCTCCTGTCCTTTAGTATTGACTTTCCTCCTCCACACCAAATATTTTTGGTTGTTCCCTTTTGTCTTCTGACATTACACTATAGTCAATCCCTGGTCACATTTCACAGTGCTTTGAAAATGCTCAATATTGGTAATGCTGCCATTCCAGCATTTTAGAGGGATACAGTGATAAAGTATCAGTGGATATTTGATACCTCACACATTGAAGCATCCTATGTAGTTTAGAAATAGTAAGATTTTAATAGTAACTAATAATAAATAAAATCAACAGTAAAGTTTGTGAATGCGGTCTCTGAATCCCTGTTTCGATGTCTTAATATGTCATACTTCACCTTCTTTTTGTTGAACGTGGGCAACTGAAGCCAACTATGGTGAAGAAGGCTAGCTAACAGGCTGGTTGGAACAGCAAGGTTTTAATCTCTTGGTGGAGAAGAATTTAGAATTCAAAATCAGTCCATCAACACACACCTAACTCATCCAGCCAACATTTACTCAACTAGCTCTCCAGGAGCCAGAACAAGACCTTGAGTCCATGCTCTTGAGCAACTGACCTTGAATAGGAGACAAACAGCTCACTCTGAAAGGGTCAGAAAATAGCATAGCTGAGCACATGTTATAAATATATAACAGAAGTGCTACAAAAATCAACCCAGCAACCATATGGGGTTCCTCTGTGCTGTGATTTCTTTCAACCACTCACTTTGAGGCATGCTGAAATAAATGCCTACGCATGGAAAGAGAGTTAAAGTTATGTCTGTTCTCAATTGAATTGTGAGACAAAGAGTCGTTTCTCTCTCTCTCTCTCTCTCTCTCTCTCTCTCTCTCTCTCTCTCTCTGTTTCCTATGGTGCTAAGGATAGAATGAAGGTTCCTATGCATGCTGGTCATGTTCTGTGTGTCAGGATTGTATCTTTCGCATAGAGCTGTTAAAAATCATGTCTTAACAATGAGAAGACCATACTGGGTTTCCCTCTTAAAACAAAACATTATATACGTGTATATTTATAAACTGAGGGATGAAAGGACTTATGAAGAAAATATGATCTGAATTTTTTTATTATTTATAAGGTGTATTTTTAACTGAAGTAGAGTTTAACAACCAAATACACAATATTTTTTAAATAATACAGATATAATATGTATAGATTTATGCATATTTTAATTTGTTGTATTTGTACACCCACATATGTAATTACTTTATTATAATTTAGTTTTTAAATACAAAAACTAAAATACATATACTTGTCTTAGCTGGTTGTTACACTGACTTTTTAGAAACTATTTTACAACTATTGATTTTCACATTCATTTTGAAAACACTTCCCATGATATTAGTTTGAAGTGTATTTTATTTACTTGTGTAAGAACTCTAGTGCTGCACAGTTTTTCTCTCTGAATCAATTATAAATAAGAATGTGCCTTGTTTTCACCTGCTGTCATTTTATGTGACTGAAAGAGGTTAGCTATTACAGCCTCACTGAAGATGTATTGGTAAATTGACTCGCATCTGAAAGGCCCATTTATTATTGCTGCATCTAATTGAATATGATAAATCCATTTTAAGAACCTTTGCTCAATACTTTCAGCACTGCAGCAGAACTGTTTGTCTTTCATCATCCATCTTGATGCACAGGAGAGCACAAAGGCTGTTCTGTTAGTTCTGATGACACTGTTCTTGTTCTTCTTTTAGATGCAGTGATGAGCACTGTTTTGTGTGGCAAATGGGATAACAGTTGAGCAGGAGATGCCATTCTGTACTCAGATGTCTCAGCCTCACTAAGATGTTTGCACTGAGATGATAATTTTATGAATTGTCCCTTTATATGTGTTCGCCTTTAATGATGTATTTGCCTGGAGTTCACTTGAGTCTTTAAAAAGACTTTAGAACTCAGCTGCCAGGCAGCTTGGCTTCCTCCCCTGGGACCCAGAGAGGAAGCCTCTGCCTGAGGCTGTGGACTGCTGCAATTTCTTAACTGTGAATCTTCTTTGTTGAGACCAGCACACCATGGGCATGTTCAGGTTGGAGAAAATCAGTTCCTACAGACGTATTGTTTGACTAAAACACATCACTACTTTCACAAAGGTAATACTCCTGCAGAAGCCACTCACTATCAAGTATGCGTAACAGGGGGTCCCAATGCTCCCAAGCCTGCATGTGTGTCTGTGTTTTCAAGATGCATGCATCTTATTACATAGCATATAACACAAATCATACTATTTCACTGACTACTAAAATTGTAAGTAAATATATACATATAAATTATTTACAAATAAAGAACAAAGTTTTCAAATAACAATATTAGGGAAGTATATTTATACTTCAAATGGATAAAATCCATCAATCAAACCAAGTTAAAAATATAGAAAATGATTCATATGTATATATGTGAATATGTTTGTATATCTGAACATTAGGGTAATAAATTGCTTCTTAAGGCACAATGTTTGTCTGGTTTTTGTTGTTGTTGTTGTTTATTTTACTGTTATAAATAAGTTCCCTGATGTTGAAGAACATTTCTTCCATGCCATCGACCTCTACGTTTAAAAAGTCACCATGGTTTCTCAGACAATTAGGAATACTGCTTCTTCAAGATCCAGCTATACCACTCCTAGGCATATATCCAAAAGATAGTTAAGTACACAACAATGACATTTACTTGTTTGTAGCAGCTTTATTCGTAATAGCTGGAATCTGAAACAACCCAGATGTCCCTCAATTGAGGAATGGATACAGAAATTGTGGTACATTTACACAATGTAATACTACTCAGCAATTAAAAACCAGACATCATAAAATTTGCAGGCAAATGGTGGGAACTAGAAAAGATCATGCTGAGTGAGCTATCCAAGAAGCAGAAAGACACACATGGTATATACTTACTTATAAGTGGATATATATTATTAGACAAATAAGATAGAATAATCATACTAAAATTTGTACACCTAAAGAAGCTAAGCAAGAAGGAGGGCCCTGAGTAAGATGATCAATCTTCATTCAGAAAGGCAAATAGGATAGACATTGGAAGAAGGTGAAAATAAGGAATAAGACAGGAGCATACCACAGAAGGCCTCTGAAAGACTTTAACTAGCAGGATATTAAAGCAGATGCTGACATTCATAGCCAAACTTTTGGCAGAGCAATGGGAATCTCATGAAAAAAAAGGTGGAGATAGAAAGACCTGGAAGGGTCTGGAGCTCCACAAGGAGAACAACAGAACCAAAAAAAAAAAAAAATGGGTCTAGGGGTCTTTTCTGAGACTGATACTCTGACCAGGGACCATTTATAGCAATAACCCAGACCCCCTGCACAGAAGAAGGCAGTGGCAGCTCAGTCTCCAAAAGGGCTCCTAGTAAGGGGAACAGGAGCTGTCTCTCACATGAACATCAGTGGCTGGCTCTCTGATCACCTCCCCCTGACTGGGGAACAGCATGACCAAGGCACAGAGAAAGACTATGAAAGACAGTTCTGATGAGATCTGATAGACAAGAGTTAGATAGAAGGGGAGGAGGTCCTCCACTATCAGTGGGGAAGGGGCATGGGAGATGAGGGAGGGCAAGATTGGGAGGGGATGAATGTGGGGCTACAGCTGGGATACAAAGTGAATAAACTGTAATAAATAAAAATTATATTAAGAAAATAAAAAAGAGCGGGAAGCCAGGGGGGGAAAAAAACACCACCATGCTGTTGTGAAAATTCTCCAACACAAATAAGGAAGCATGGTGCCTGCCTGCCTCAGCCATATCACTTGTCTCAGCACTCCAGCTTCCCACAGTCCTCTCCAATTAATTGAGACTTCCCAACAAGGCACATAGCTGTATTTTGACAAAGCATGTATCTGAACGTTCAAGCTAAAAAGCTATTTGATGTATGGCTTGTTGTTGTGTTAGGTTGGTTTTATTGTTTTCAGTTATGCTGAAATTTTTTATGTTATGAGAAAGTGAGAAAAGAGAGGGCATGAAGAGAGAACCTGAGAGAATGAGAGAGTAAGAGCAAGGTTTCCTGTCTCCAATGATCTACCCAGCATCTCTGAATTGCGAGTCCTCTGTTTTCTCAACACTTTCCAGTTTCTAAGTAACATTTCAAATTTGGTAGTCAATATCCCCACTGATTCTATGAGAGTCTAATTAAGCTTTTATCTAACCTTATACATATTTTTCTTAAGTATATGTTTTATCCTGTATGCACTAAAGATATCTATAAACCTACAATTTAATAATGAAGAAGCATTCATGAATCTTTGCAAACAGTACCTACTTTCAGAAGTAGGATCTTACACATTAGAAATACATGCTCCTTCCCATTTACCTTCTCTATGTATGTTAAGTACCCTCTGAGAGTTACATTAATTATTTATTTGCCTTTTTGTAGTTTCATTACATATGTTCTTATCCTTAAGTAGTATAATACACAATTCTTTCTCTTATGAACTTATATAAAATAAATGTGTTATTTAAAGGTTATCCTTACTCAGGTTATATTTTAATGCATTAATGACTGTGTGTGTGTTCCGCATAAGCTACATCTCTATACAACAATGACAATACGTAGATTTGAGTCAACTGAGAAGACTCTCAATACCATCTATGTGTGAGTATCGATATGTACCAATGAATCCATATTCCTTATTACGTATCACACTTCACATATCACAGCAGCTGTGGCTGCACAAGCCCTGCATGAAATTATGCCAGTGAACTTCCACCCTGGAGAAGAAATGCAGCATTAAGTAGATTTAATGGAAGCAGGTTATGGAGAGGAGAAAGAGGAGAAGGATAAAAAGATGGAGGAGGAAGTGTTTATGATGTTGAGAGGGATTGTGAGGGAAATCAGAAGGAGTGGGGGGTAGATATGATCTGAATACATTATAAATACATATGCTCTAACTAAAATCAAATTCAAAAAGTCAACTCCAGACTCTGTGAAGTTTTTCTATAGGCAATTTTAGTATGAATAGAATTTCAGGAACATAGAGAATATCTGTGTTCAATTTTACTAAATGATAACAAATTACTTTGTTAACAAGCTCAGCTTTCCACATACTATTCTAATTACTACCGAAGCATATGTCCTAAATATATACCTTTACTAATCTGATGTTTGTAGTGGTCTGAATAAGGATAGCTCTATAAGCTCATATATTTGAATGCTTAGTCACTAGGGAGTGGTCCTATTTGAGAAGGAATGGAGGTGTTGCCCCGTTGGAGTAGATTACTGCTCCAGAATCATGCCTGCCATTTCTACCACTGCTGTTGCCCTCCATGATGAGAACGTACTAAGTCTCTAAACCTGTAAGCCAGACACCAATCAAATGCTGCTCTTTATAAGAGTTGCCATGAACATGATGTCTCTTCACAGCAAAAGAAAAGTGACTAAGATAATGTTTCATTTTTCACTTTTTAATTTTGAGATTATAATTTTACATTTTCTTCTTTTATCCTATCAAACTGCCCATATATCCTTTCTTTCTCTCTTTCAAATTCATGACTTCTCTTCTTGTTAATTGTTAAGGCATGCATATATGCACCTACATATATATATATTTCTAAGTATAACCTGCTTAGTTTATATAATGTTATTTGTATGCATGTTTTCAGGGACAACTGTTTGGTATTGGATAACAAATTGGTGTGTTCTTGTCTGGGAAAAAAACACCTCACCCACTCTCAGCTTTTCTAAGTAACCTATATTTCTTCATGTAGAGCTGAGTACCTTTGTACTTTTTTCCATCTATTTTTTCATGTTTACTGTTATAATTCCTGTTCAGTTCATATTTAGGTAGTAATATTGGTGACACTTTATGGGCGAGGTTTTTGACATTACTAGGAGACAGAGTCTAACAGCAATCTACTTGAATCCCTGATTCACAATCTTCCTACCCCCTCTTTGACAGTGGTTCCTGAGGCACAAAATACTGTGTGGAAGTGTTTCGTAGATGTAACCACTGGGACTGGGGTCTACAGCTCTGCCTTTTGACTGTTTGAAGTCTTCTGTAATCGCCTCCATTCATTGCAAAGAGAAGTCTCCTGGAGAGGGTGAAGCCTACACTTATCTGTGGGTATAAGAAGACGCTTAGATTATTATTATGGATTATGTTGCTTTAGTAAAGTTGTGCTTTCTACTTCAGATTGATTTGTTATTTTTATTTTATGTGTATGGACTTTTTTGTGCATGTATGTGCACTGCATGTGTGCCTGGTGTCTGAAGATGATAGAATAGAGCAACAAAGTTTCAGGAGCTGCAGTTAAAGGTGATGATTGTGTGTTGATGCTTGGGTGCTGGGAAGCAAACCTGGTCCTTAGTTGTCTTAACTGCTGAACTGTCACTTCAGCTCCAAAGTTGGTTTCTTTTTCTTCTAAAACATGTTTGGTCATGTGTTTTTTTCCCCTGTTAGAAGACATTTTACATAGATTTTGACTCATTATTGACATGCTATAGGATCCAATCCTAGCTTTTTAATATAAAATTTCCTCATTTGTAATATATTTAGTCCACTTATGCTTTTTTCACATAAAGGAATTTTTACTTTAATGTGCAAGTATAATTTAATTAAGAAACCATTTTAAGAAATGGTGCCTCACAAAGTCATGGACCAATTTGTTGTATTTTGTTTCACATAAAGACTGCAATGAATCTAGACCAGTGGGAGATGTTTATCCATTTTCATTTCTCACAGGAAAACGACCAGAGCCTATTACCTGAGCTCTTCATTGTATTTTGCTGAAGTGTTCATCTTTTCTTGGCCCAAACAGGATGGTTGTATTATTAATAGATTATTTTACTGAGTCAATATTGTGGTGTGGAGTTCTATGCTCTCTGGTGCACATAGCCTAAGTTATGGGGGAAAACAAACATGGGGCTACAGTGAGGTCAGAGACCTAGCCAAACTAGTCCCTCCTTGTTCTGAGCCTACATGCTCGAGGCACATATGCTTCTGACTCCCAACTCTCAAGGTAGTCACAGGTAGCCCCACATAGCTGGCACCTGGATGCAAATGGAGCATCACCAGCATCCCTGCCACAGCCAACGATGTCCACCCACCCTGGAATCTCTTCCCACTCCCCAAGTCCCTGTCCATATCAAATAAAGCTGTTCGTCTAAGAGTTGATGTTTCACTGAGCTATAATGCTTAAAGGTTTGTTTTGGAGAGGTCTTTCTCTGTGTGGACCTTCACCACTGGACTCTAGGACCTGCTTGCCCTGAGGCCTTGCTAACAGGGTCCCAGCTCAAGACATCTCTTGGTGCAGTTCCCGCCGCTGAACTGCTCCTGCCCAAAGCGTGTTGGCCTCCTGACTGCTCCTTCTTTTTCTTCTTGTTCCTCTTGGCGAAGAGCTATAACTGCCCAAAAGATCTGTAACACTAAAATCCTCTTAGAAAGGCTTCTACCCCCAGCACTTCCAACTGGACCTGGATCCTGAAGATCCCGTTGTTCTGGACTCTGCATCCTTCTTCCAGGCTCAGTATGCAGCAGTGCCGGGACAGCCTGAGGGACGGAGCAGAACAAAGAACTACAATGTTCAGTGTTCCAACTATTTCTTTTAACAGTGTCATGATAGGACCTTTGTGCCTTCAAAGAGATTTGGATTAAATCTACTGAGTTCCACACAAACACCCCCACTTGATTATGCTAGGACTTTCCTGTAATAATGAAACAAAAATATTAAATATATTACTTATATTTATCATTCATCTCCTAATAACTGTGCATTTTGTTGTTTTGCTTTTTTTTGTTATTGTTTAATCTGCTCTTACAATTTTACAAAAAATAGTTCTAATTGTTTTTATTTACATGTAGTGTCTTTTTCTCTCTAATAATTATTTTTTCTTAATAGGTAATACAGTGTTTTATTAAGATAAAATATGCTAAATATCATTAATCATTTTAACCATGTGTAATTGGTTAATTCAGCTTAATTAAATATCGTCACAATGTTATACAGCCGCTAGCATGTTCTGTAAATAAACCTTTCCCATTATCCCCATATTAATCAATTTTCTCATTACTAAGGCATCTTTCACGCATGGGAAGCTGACCCAGGGATAAACCATAAGGTCTGCTCAAAGTAACCCATTTCCCCTAGTGATTTCTCCCCTCAAACACTTCCATAACACTTCACTCGCTTCTTTCTGGTAGGGACCAACTGTTCCACCATGAGAATGTGGGGCACAATTCACACCCAAAGCATAGCTAATTTTCTTATACATGTAATAGGCATTAACTATGACTTCCCAACCTTTACTATGACTTCCATCCCTTCCCCTGAAGCTCCTGATAGTGATCTTGTGTTTGCTTCTTCTGGAAACCTCTTAAACAATGGAGTCATGTTATACTTATCCTTCTGAGTTTGTATAATTCCTTTACATAATATGCTGTTTTTAAAAGATTTCTTTTTTAAGTTGTGTGCATGTGAATATGTGTGTATGGGTATATGACTGTAGGAGCCCACAGAGATGGAGGATGCTGACTCCCTTAATGCTGGAGATACTGGCAGTTTTGCGCCACCCAAAGTGGATGCTGAAAACCAAACCTGGTTCCTCTTCAAGAACAGTATGCACTTTTTAACTGCTGATCCATCTCACTAGCCCTAATTATGAGATATTTTTATTTTAATATTATAATCACCACAGTTTTCCTTCTCATTGCTTCCTATAAAACTTGTATACCCCTCCATTTTCTGTTTCAATTTCATGGTCTCCCTTTTCATTAATTGTTGTTACATTAATATATGACTATACATATATATTCATTCATATAAACTTTTAGTCTGTATAATGTTACTTGTATGTTTTCAGGGCTTATCATTTGGTATTAAAAAAACAAATTGCTGTGCTCTTATCTGGGGAAGAGTATTTGTCCCATTCTCAGCACTCCAGTTGCCCACGGTTCTTTGTGTAGGGTTGAACCTTATATAATACCTGATTTTCTTGGCTCTACATGTCTACCCTTGCTTATTCTTTAATTCTTAAAAAAACACTGGTATTTTACTGTAATTTACCTTTTACAGGATGTCATGCAGACGGAAACATATAGTATACTGCATTGTATATAGACTTCTTTATTCACACGCATGCAAGTTTTCCCATGGTTTTGCAGGGCTTTATAGCTCAACATTAATTTTATCGCTGCATATATCTAATGGCGTGAGACCATCAACATCTACACGTCTCCTTACCAAGCAGCATGTTATGCTTGCTTATAAGTTTCAGTTTTTATAAATAAAGCTGCTGCAAACATCAAGGTGCAGGCTTTGGGCAAGTGGGTTTTCATCTCTGAGAAATAGCCAAGGGGTATGATATAAAAGTGTGGGTAATTTTTGAAGAAATTGGCAAACCCTCTAGTGTTTATACCTAAATATATATACCATTTTGGCTTCCCTTTTCAACAGAAGATCTCCAGGTGTTATAATTTTTTGTGAACATCTCCATTGTGCTCAACCTCGGCAACATTTGTAGATATATAGGGGAAATCTGTTGTATATAGGGGGTTCTGAGATCTTTGAACACACATTGAATTATAATATCATAGCCTGGTTACCCAGCCTACAGATAGCGCAGTGTAAAACTTCCTAACCCTTTCTAGTCATATGAGGCAATTTTCATTACTCTCATCTACCTTCTTGATCTGTCTTCTACCTCTCTCTCTCTCTCTCTCTCTCTCTCTCTCTCTATATATATATATATATATATATATATATATACACGTTATATATATATATGTTATACATATATATGTATATGTATTAAATTTATCTATTCACAACCTATTTATCTATTATCTCCTATATATCTTCTAACTTTCAACTTCCTATAATTAACCTAATTATCTATAATTCATGTATCATCTATCAGTCTATCAGCCTTCATTTTTCGTCATTTGTCACCTATCAGGGATCTATTATTTTTTGTTCTATGTGCTTTTTAATACTTTCTGTTACTAGTCATTTTACAGTATTTAGAAATTTTGTTGTTACTTATTATTTGTTTTTAATTTTATAAAGTGTTATATTATATTTTATTATTTAAAACAAACTAACAGAAGAAAAAGAACTTAAGAGAAGTCACAAGAATCAGAAACTCACATGTTTGCACCCTCAGGGACTGCATAATAACACTAACCTGGAAATCGTAATATATACAGCCATGCAGGCCTCATGAATGCTGTTTCAGTCTCTGTGAGTTCATATGAGCTTTTCTCAGACTGCCTTCCTTTCTATTAGGATGATTTTATTGTTTATTTCTAAATTTTTATGCTCAGGTTTTAAATGTTTTTGTTTTTACTTTTAGTATATTCATTTTGTCTGGACCTTAATTTTCTTCATACTAAAAGTTTGTGTTGTTCTTGTGTTTTTATGTTTTTTATTTATTCTTCTCTCATATAATACATCCTGGCAAGAGTTTCCCCTACCTCCTTCCTTTCTCTAACTCCATCTGCTCCTCCTTTGTTTCCCTTCAGAAAAGGCCAGGTCTCCCAGAAATATCAACCAAACATGGCATATCAAGTTGCAATAAGACTAGGCATCTCTTTCATATTAAGGCTTGAAAGGCAATACAGTAAGAGGAAAGGATCTCAAAAGCAGGCAAAAGAGTCAGAGATAAGCCCTCTTCCTACTGAAAGAATTCCCACAAGAAGGCCAAGATACCTCACCATAATAGAAACACAGAGGACTTAGGTCAGATTCATGCAGGCTCCCTGATTACCAGTTTAATCACTCTGAGCCCCTATGGGCCCAGCTTAGTTGATCCTTGGGTTTTCTTGTGATATCCTTGTCGCCCCTGGCTCCTACAATACTCTCCAACCCCTCCTTTACAGGATTGCCTGAGCTCTGTCCACTATTTGTCTGCAGGTCTCTCTTTCCATCCATTGCTGCATGAAGCCTCTTTGATGATGATAATGTTAGGTTCCTGGTTATGAGTATAGCAGACTATCATTAGCAATCATTTTACTGATTTTTTTTTTGTCATTACATTTGGTTATGTTTTAGGTCCCTGGACTACCCAGCCTCTGGTTCCTTGCCATTCAGAAAGTGTCAGGAGTGGGTGCCCTCTCATGTCTTGGGTTTCCAAGTGGTTGGCTATATCTGCAATTTCTGCCCTACCTTTACACACAGCACATCTTGTAGCAAGAAAAAATGCAGGTCAAACGTTTTGTGGCTGGGTTGGTGTCCCACTCCCTCTGTTGGAAGTCTTGCTTGGTTACAGGAGATGGTCAGTTCAGGTTTTATATTTTTCTCTTACTAGGAGCCTTAGCTAAGTTTACCAGTATAGATTCTGGGAAGTTTACCCTGTACTGGGTTTCTACCTTGTCTCCAGAATGCCCCACAATTCCAGCTGTCTTTCCCAGTACTCTTTCCCTCCATCCTTTCCCCACATGATCCCTTCTATTCCTGTGCCCAGAGAACCCTAGTCCACCTGAGATACCTGTTCCAGAGGGACAGATTCCTTTTCCAGAGGGATCCATTACCCCACCCTTGTTGAGCTCTCCATGTAGCTTGGCCGCTTTGGGTCTGGAGTGTAGCATGATTGTGTTTTACTTTACAGCTAGTACCCGCTTATAAGTGAGTACATACAATGTTTGTCTTTTGGGGTCTGTTACCTCACTCAGGATGATTTCCTCTAGCTCCATCCATTTGCCTGCAAATGTCATTATGTTATCTTTTGAACAGTGGAATAACACTTCATTGTGTAAATGTACCCCATTTTACTAAACTATTTTTTTGGTTAAGGGACATCTAAGTGTTTTCCATTTTCTGGCTATTGCAAATAAAGCTGCTAAAAACATAGCTGAGCAAGTATCCTTGTAGTAAAATGGACAGTTCTTTGGGTATATGCCCAAGAGTGGTATAGCTGCTAAATCTTAATGTAGATGATTTTGGTATTATATTATAATTATTTTTTCTTAGAGTTTTGGATCTGTATTAGTTATTCTAAGTATCCTAATATTACATTGAGCTTATTTTTCTTATATTTCTTATTTTTCTTATAATCCTGTCATGCTTTATCTTAAAAATTTTTAATCTTTTGTGAATAAATATCAGAGGAACTGGGCAGTTTGTTGTTGAACCATGATAAATTTCACAAATATGCTCTTTTGCTTTAAGCGTAATGTGTTCAAAAATCTCTTATCTTCGTTCTCTTCTCCATTTACTAATTTCAAAGATTACTCTTTAGACATGTCCCTTTCACTTTCATTTCTATGCAACATGAATAACTTAAATCCTGGCTCTAATTTTGACTGACTGTTGTCTATAGGTTAGGAGTTCTCCAGGTCAAATCCCTTCCCTGCAGCCTAGCTTCTTAGTCAAGGTTTTAATTCCTGCTACAAGCATAAAAATGCTCCCCTTCCAAAACAATGACATGCTGTTCTCCAGAAGGATCAACATTCCAGCCATTGCACCTGTTTTTTTTTTTTTTCCTCCTATTTTATGTGTGTCTTCTCCATGGTTCCATTCAAATGGATATTCAAATTTAAATCTTGTCATGTAAAATGTAAAAATTTGCTTGTAATATCAATTTTTTTGTTTATTGTTGCATCTCACAGCCCAGCAATAAAGGGAATGCCTCATCATATATATATAGAAATATATATATATATATTTCTAAACTAGCAAAAGCCTTAACTGAATTTTATTTTATTTTTATTAATGACAGTTTTTTTTTACTTTGTATCCCAGCTGTAGACCCCTCCTTCCTCCTTTCCCAACCCCACTCTCCCTCCCTCTTCTCCACCTATGTCCTTCCCCAAGTTCACTGATTGAGGAGGTCCTCCTCCCCTTCCTTCTGATCCTAGTCTATCAGGTCTCATCAGGAGTGGCTGCACTGTCTTCCTCTGTGGCCTAGTAAGGCTGCTCCCTCCTCAGGGGGAGGTGATCAAAGAGCAGGCCAACCAGTTCATGTCAGAGACAGTCCCTGTTTCCATTACTATGGAACCCACTTGGACACTGAACTGCCTTGGGCTACATCTGCGCAGAGGTTCTAGGTTATCTCCATGAATGGTGCTTGTTTGGAGTGTTAGTCCCCTGTGCCCAGATTTTTTGGTTCTGTTGCTCTCCTTGTAGAGCTCCTGTCCTCTTCAAGTCTTACTATCTTCCCCTTCTTTCATAAGATTCCCTGAACTTCACCCAAAGTTTGGCCGTAAGTCTCATCATCTGCTCTGAGACCCTGTAGGGTAGAGCTAATATCCAGAATATATAAAGAACTCAAGAAGTTAAACAGCAACAAATCAGTTAATCCAATTAAAAAAATGGGGTACAGAACAAAACAATGAATTCTCAATATAGGAATATCCAACGGCAGAGAAACACTCAAAGAAATGCTGGTTTCCCTTAGTAAGGGGAACAGGGACTATTTCTGACAGGAACTCAATGGCAGGCTATTTAACCTACCCACCACAAAAGGGAGGAGCAGTCCTGCTAGGCCACAGAGGAGGACATTGCAGCCAGTCCTGAAGATATTTGATAAAACAGGGTCAGATGAAAGGGGAGGAGGTCCTCCCCAATCAGTGGGCAGGGAGATGAGGGAGGGCGGGTAGGATTGGGAGGGAATGAGGGAGTGGGATACATTGAGGATACAGAATTAATAAAAAGTAACTAATAATAAAAATAAAAAATTAAAAAAAGAAGAAATGGTTAACGTCATTAGTCATCAGGAAAAATGCAAATAAAAACAACCCAGAGATTTCACCTTATACCTATCAGAATAGCTAAGATCAAAAACTTAAGTGACAACACATGCTGCAGAGGATGTGGAAAAAGGGGAACCTCCTCCACTGCTGGTGGGAATGTAAACTTGTACAACCACTTTGGAAATCAATCTGGTGCTTTCTCCAACAATTAGGAATAGTGCTTCCTCACGATCCAGCTATACCACTCCTAGGCATATATCCAAAAGATGCTCAAGTACACAACAAGGACATTTGTTCAACCTTGTTTGTAGCAGCTTTATTCGTAATAGCCAGAAGCTGGAAACAACCTAGATGCCCCTCAGTTGAGGAATGGATACAGATATTGTGGTACATTTACACAATGGAATCTTACTCAGCAATAAAAAACAAGCAAATCATGAAATTTGCAGGCAAATTGTGGGAACTGGGAAAGATCATCCTGAGCGAGATATCCTAGAAACAGAAAGACACACGGTATATACTCTCATAAGTGGATAGTAGGCATATAACATAGGATAAACATACTAAAATCTGTACACCTAAAGAAACTAATCAAGAAGGATGACTCTGACTAAGATGCTCAATCTCCATTCAGAAAGGCAAAGAAAATGGATATCAGAAGAGGAAGAAAACAGGGAACGGGACAGGAACCTACCACAGAGGGCCTCTGAAAGGGGCTTCCTCAGATTTTTGAAACTCGATATTTTTCTTTATTATAGAGTGATATTTTTTGAGGCAGGGTCTTTAGCCCAGAATGGCCTCAAACCTGCTACATTGTCAAAGATGACCTTGAACTTCTGATCCTGTTGCTTCCAGACTCAGAGTGCTGGCATACTAGCATGTGCCACCATGTCCATGTTTTGCGGTGCTGGCGGGTGAATCCTGGGCTTCATGAATGCTACACAAGCGGTCTACGGACTCCGCCTCATTTCTTGTACTGCACTAAGTATTTTACATTGCGCTTAGAGTTGGTTTTATGAACTGTACTTCCACATTTCAATCAATTACATTGTGTTTAAAAGCCCCAAACAACTGTTTGTCTGGGTTGTGCGGTAGATAAATTTAAAATTCCTAATTTACCATGGTACCACATAGCTGATATGTTGGAACTGTTTCTACTGTTTAATTTATGAGATCACTGTTAGCACTGTTTGTAAACTTCTAGAACATAATTACAGAAATACTTGATTTTAAAAATGCTCTCAGTCAACAACTCAAAGATATTTATTTCAGACAAATTTTTAGGCATTTATAAAACTTTTCGAGGAAGATATAAAAAGGAGTCTATCATTTCATCATTATGAGTAAGACAACAGGATAAATATATCACCTTACACATGTCCTTCGGAGTTACTGTAACTTGGATTATGTTCCATGACATGTCATCGATACATTTCCTGTACTTGTTTTGGAGTTCAGACCAAGATCAGGTCAGATTAAAAGAGCAAGCACACTATTTACTTTAGAGCATTGATGTGTTCTAATCTACTTATTTAGGTTCACTAGCAGATGTGCTCCTTCAAGGCACAGCTGGTGAACCAAGATGAGTTGGTTACATTTTGAACACTGAATTTCTCTTTGAATACACAGCTTCTCTTAAAGCTCTCATGACTGAACATCGGGAGCAATTGGTAAAGTTTAATTTGCATTTTCTTGCTTCTGGCTTGAATTAGCCCTCTCACCCATCAGTCTTCAATGTGTTTTGCAATTTGCCTTTACTTTTCAATATAAAAATGTTTTTAGAAAGCATAGATTCTAGGATATGATGTGACTTGTGTATTAGGTTAGAGAGTGTCTTCTTTTGCAAAAGTTCTTTTCTGTGTATTGCCATGGGTCAGACAATCCATACTGTGCTTTCTGTGTGATGAGGTTTCCTGCAAGCTCTGTGTTATCTCTTCTGTGTAGGAAACTCAATTTTCATTAAAATTATTTTTGGAAAGATGCGATCAAGCATAAGCAAATCACATGCATATTTCTTATGAAAAAATTTTTTATATTAGCTCAGTTAATTGGACTTTGTGTATGTTTTGGAAAAAGTATTTTTTTTAATTGTAATGATCTCTTCTTTAGTACTCCTTTTGAGACTGATTATAGTCTTGCTTCCATTATTAATAAGGAAATGAAATTATGACTTGGCTATAAAAGGAGCTAGACCTTGTTGTACAGGCTTTAAAAATAGTCTGTTCATTGTGGGAAAAAGTCTTTGTTCCAGCTTTTTCCTATAATTGGGCTGTCAAAATGTTATTTTCAGAAGAACTGATCACACACAAGGCATAAGTTAGCTAGTCTATTTTTTTTCCCTCCATAGATACTTCAGTCTTAATCCCCAGGATTTTTTTTTAATATAATAGGTTTATAAAAACAAAAGAAATAGAGGTGAGGGATAGAATTAAGCCTGCTAATCAGCTGACCACAAAGAAGGAAATCTTTCTTATAATAAATATTATTATGCATGTGGGTGGCTTCAAAAACAATTTTAGCATCTTTAGAAAACTGGAATCAGGGAGGGACTGGGAGGGAATGAGGTATCGGGACACTGCTGGGATACAGAGTTAATAAAATGTAACTGATAAGAAAAAAATAAAATTAAAAAAAATAAATTAAAAAAATAAATAAAAGAAAGAAAGAAAGAAAGAAAGAAAGAAAGAAAGAAAGAAAGAAA
>NW_026594428.1:15667436-15683472 GCF_907164565.1 Psammomys obesus
AAAGAAAGAAAGAAAGAAAGAAAGAAAGAAAGAAAGAAAGAAAGAAAGAAAGAAAGAAAGAAAGAAAGAAAGAAAACTGGAATCACCAGAGGACCTTGAAGCAATGTTTGAGTCTCAGGATGGAACGATGAGGCCGGAACCAAGGACGTGGATGGAAGAAAAGGGCAGAAGCCGAAGATGTGGAAAACACCCGTCAGAAGTAGTTAATAGAGGAGAGGTTATTTTAGCTCATGATTTCAGCGAATTCGTAAGAAAGGGCATTTTGATAAGGCACTTATAGATAGCTCTTTTCACTCTTACTGTAACAGAAACTGAGGTCTGTTTCTAGAACCAGTTCTAGGCTGTGGCTAGAACTCTAATTCACCTCCACAGCCCTCATGCAATGAATTTCTTCTGCCAGTCAAGAGATAGCCTAAGCCCCTGACCTCTTAAAACAGTATCACCTGCTGACTACCAAGTATTCAAAACACATGAGCCTGAGGAGGGTTTGGGGGTACATTTCACGTCCAAACTATGACATGCCTTCCCTACAACCTTATTGTAGCACAGTGAGGCCCATCTTACTTTGGAATGATAAGATTTTTGTGTTGTTCTGAGAAAACAAATTACTTGTATTTTAAATAACAGAAACAGTGAATACAGGGCATCAAATACAGAAGACAAAACACATAATTTTGAACAGAGATTAAAACAATTTACAGAGTTCTGGACTAACTGGCCTTTCAATTTCTTAAAGTTTCCTTCTACTCTTTGGCTGTTTGAGATTACAAGTCCTCAGTGTAGAATGAACGAGTTTCTTGTCATGGCCAGGCTGCTATGTTAAAGGGAATCAACAGAGACACTGTTGAATACATGCGAGATTTCATCCATTTGAATTTTCTTGGCTTCAGGTTGGCACTAACTGAAAGGATAGTTGGAGACTCAGTGTTACATTTTTTTCATTGCATTAGGGCAAGGAAATCCAGGAACTTGCTTAGTTCTTTGAAAATACTAATTTTAGAGAAAATCAGGAAAATTTATTGTATGACTTTAGAATATCTATGTCTGTCTATCTATCATCTCTATCTATCTATCTATCTATCTATCTATCTATCTATCTATCTATCTATCATCTCTATCTATCAGCCATGATCATCTATCACCTTTCTATCTATATGTAACATTTGGAGAAAAATAAGCATAAGTAAGAATTCTATTAAAGGATATCTAGAATAATTGGTGTGTAAATAAATACATAAAGCCAAAAAGAAACCTCCACAATCTGGAAGCTAATGGTTGCTCTTTTTTCAGAATTACCAGAGGGAGATGGACACATAAAGCATGTTTTATGAGAGATATGCTAATACTTTTTAGATTCAAAGTTAATTTTTTTTCTAAATTGAACAAGAAGAACATAGTATTATTTTTTGTAGTAGCAGGTTTTTTTTCTTTTATCAACGACAAATAATAGGTTTCAAGCTTGACTGCTTATTGGTCAACAGAGACATGCTCACTTTCTTCCATCTTGGGGGCTTTCTTGACATAGGAAAGAGGGCTGGGAGCAATTTAGAGCTAAAGAATTGAATCTATTGATGTGTGTATGAGGTAAGTCCAGGGAACCATAGTTTTGCTTGCAGAAACGTTCAATTGCTGATTTGTGAGCTGATTAAGTCTGCATTTAGGGCTGTAGCTCACATGGGTGTTTCACCATTGGTTGTAATGAATCAAGATAATGAAGAAAGCAGCAACAAAAGGCAGAGACACTATGGCTGCTCAGGAGCCAGAATTTTCTATTAACATAATTGCAGGAGTGGATGATTAAACCACTCTGCACTGAATGGGTCAGTTAGCTACAGTTCCTAAACTGCGTGTACTGTATGCATGTCTTTTTTTTAATCTCTCTATGCTTAAATTGGTTGTGTTGAAATTATTCAGTATATTAAAGTCTATAAAATGGTTTTATTTCCTATGAATATTTTCTTTTAAACAATTCTACAATATAAGAATTGTTTTTCTGTTTCTCTTTCTTTCTTTCTTTCTTTTTTGCATTATTTCATGTCGTCTACAGTTGGTGAAACCATTGGCATTGGAACCAACAAACTGACATCAAGACTGAACAAAATCTGCGTCACTCCTGTGCCTAGGCAGGACCTATTCCTGCTTAGGTATAAGTGTATGTATGTATTTCTAAGAGGCTGTGCCACAGTGTAATTATGCAGCGACAGCAGTTGTTAATGTTATACATGTGATATAAATGTTAAATCCAAACTTCAAAAGGTAGTCCAAGTATCTAGAAATGAGCTCAACCTGGACTGTAGGAGGACTTCTGGTGGTTAGATAAAGGCCAGCATTCCTCCAGAACTTGGGAAGCTGGTCCCTGCTACTAAAAGGAGTCATTTTCCTTATCACTGGCCGAAGGACAAATAGCTACCTTATTAGAGTGCTTATTAGAGTATTATAGTGCATGCTGGCCTCCAGCTTCCCTCAGAATCACAAATACCTGTTACACATTTCAAAGTCCTTGCTGGCTTCCTAGTCCTTCTCACTCCTTCCTCTACCATAAACTCTCTCCACCTCATGAGCATCCCTCCTCTCAGCTACACATCATCCTTAAAACCCTGCTATAATCTTCATGTGTGCACTCTGTGTCTCTGTCTCTCTCTTTTCCTTCATTTCTCCTTACTCCTTCTCTTTCCTTTTCCCTTCTTTATTGCTCTGTTCTTGTTTTTCTCAAGGCCATTCCAGTCTACTGGTCATGTTCAATATACTTCTTTCTCCCTCTGCTCTGGACTCTTTCATTTGCCTCTGGCAGTTCTCTTTCTCATATCTACAATAAAAACTTTCCCCTTAACCATAATATGGAGCAGTCATATTGACAGTTTCTATAATAAGTAGAATATTTTTATTCTCAAAAAACAATATACTCTGAAAGATTACTATCTCCATTTAACAGATGAGGGATTTGGGGCTGAGAGGAACTTGTAAGTGGATGTAATCAAGCAACCAAGTAACTAGGAGAGAAGACTCAGAGGGTAAGAGCACTGGCTGTTCTTCCAAAGGTCCTGAGTTCAATTCCCAGCCACCACAAGGTGGCTCATAACCATCTATAATGAGATCTGTTGCCCTCTGCTGGTGTGTAGGCATACATACAAGCAGAGTGCTGTGTAAATAATAAATAAATATATATTTTTTTAAGTTGAGCAAAGATATCGCTCCTCAGAAGGCATGGACTGGGTATTCTGAACTCTTACCTTGAGGTTCTCCTGTTTCTGTAATGCTGAAATTCCTATCATTAGCTTGGAAGAATTCTGTGACCAATATTTTAACTTTTCTAAATTTGTAGAAAAGGAGGTGGAAATGCAAGTAAAAACTGTTTCTGTTGTTAAGCACTGTGATTTGTATTGTTATTTTAGGAGTTTGCTTATTTTCATTGTCCAGGATATCTGGTTCCTCACCAGTGGTGTCCATCACAGTGGGTGTAAAGTGAAAACAGAAGATTTTACCTCACAAGCAGAGCACATTCCATTCCAGACTCAGATTTATCAATATATACACTGATCCTGAACACAAAAGACTTGATTAATGTTGGACATAAGCTGTAGATTTTCAGTTACCAAAATATATGATGAAATATCACAAACCAGGACTAGACGCTTGGGAATCAACATAATTATTTATTCAATCATATTTTTAATAAAGTGTCTGCATTGTTGCTGTTTGAAGTGTTAGAAGCCTAAATCTCAGTGCAAGATGATTTAAAAGGATTGACATCTTTTAATGATCCAATAAATGTCAATTGTGGTTCAACAAAGGAATGCAAAATGAACTGATCCTAAGTGTATAATCATATGACATGTACATGAGAGACATTTTCATAGCTGCAGTATGACAATCACAGAAATCTGTGTAGCTTCATTTTAATAACTGCTATAATATGTAAACAATGTAAATGGCAAGTGCCCATGTGGTGGTCTGAAAAATCCTTAAGGTAGGGAACGTTAATGCCATAGAGCTCTGAATAGAGCTTACGGAGACATTCTATGGAGAGGGTTTACCTTTCAGGCACTTCAGTGTCGAAATTCACGAGTCTTTGGCTTAGACTTCTTGGTAGGGATCAATATACAGTGCTTTTAGGAAAGAAAGCCATCTTTATTTCTAGGTGAAAATCCTCCTGAATAAAGCAAATGTACTCTCAGATTGAATTTGTATTCCTGTCTGTATCAGGTTGCCATGACTTCCACAACAAAGCACCAGAGACAGAGTGCTTTAAATAACAAAAATTTATTTTTTGGCTCTGGAGCCTATAAATTCAAGATCTAGAAGTTGGCAGAATTGATTTCTTCTGAAACTTCCTTTCTTGGCTTGCAACTGACTTTCTGCCTCTGGGTTTCCACATGGCCTCTGTCATCATGAGTCCTAATATTGTCTTCTTATAGAGATACCAATTCTGTTTGTTTAGGGCCCACTCTGAAGCCATTATTTATTTATTTTTATTGTATCTTTTATTTCTATCATTTTAACATTTATTAGCATGTATTAATTATCTATAACATTGAATCTCATTATGAAATTTTCATTCATTTATGTAATATATTTTGATCATATTCACTTTAATTACTCCTTCTAGTCTCTCTTCTTTTTCCACCAGGATTGTTCCTCTTCCTCAAACAGTGCTCATTTTATATTTTCACATAGTTGTGTACGAGCCAGAGTGTGTTAGGTTTACTATTAGGAGCATGGGTGAGGGCTGTTTACAGGAGCAATTCACCAGTGCTACATAATGAAGAACATGTCTCCTTTTTCCATAGAAATGATTACTTATCTATAAATCCCCAGGAAGTGGAAACATCATGAACTTCTCCTCATTCCATGATAGAAAGTTGAGGAGAACCAATCTCATTAAGATCTTGTGACATAATCATAGTTGTTATGAGTTCATAAGAGTAACAACCATGAATGTTCTTATTTTTATCTAAATGATCCCTTTAAAGATATTTGTCTTCAAGCACAGCTGCATCCTAGGGTGCTAGGGGATTATCTGTGCTTTAATTAACTCATGACACTATAAATATAACATTAGGTATAAAATTTCCTAGTGTATTTCAGCAGTTCATTACAGAATAAATATTGGGAGGGTTTATATAGTAAAGACATTTGTGCTGAAATTTATAATTTCAATTCTGTGCAGTGTAGAATCTATATTACAAAATAACATTTCCATTACATATAATTATATTACCAACCCTTTTCTTCTCAAGAAATAGAAATTTTCTTCTTTTCTAGAGTTTGGCCCATTTTCCAGAAAAAGCCTTTAAGTTATTTTATCGTAAATATTTATTTGTGTATCTACGTAATCCAAAATTTCTTCCTCCATTCTCGTTTGTCAGAGCCAAGGCTGATTAAGTTTGGGTGAACTTACATATTAATTAGATGATGTAATTAAAGTAAAATAAAGCAGTAAAAATAAGTGTTATTATTAGGTGTTTGGTGATGGAGTGAAGTTTCTTAAACTATTTCCTTAACCCTTACAATATTCCCATCCTGCACAGAAAGTTGTAATTCACATTGTACATTGAGGACATTGAATCATTGTACTAGTTTTCTGCTGTTGCTGAGAAAATTATGTCATTGACTTGCAACTGGCTATCTGCTGTTTTTTTTAAATTAATTTATTTTTTACTAATTACAGTTCATTCACTTTATATCCCAGCTGTAGCTCCCTCATCCCCTCCCAATCCCACCATCCCTCCCGTGCTCCTTCCCAAGTCCACTGATAGGGGAAGTCCTCTGCCCCTTCCCTCTGACCCTAGCCTATGAGATCTCATCAGGACTGGTTGCATTTTTTTTCTTTGAGTCCTGGCAAGGATGCTCCATGGGGAGGGGAGCAGGTAATTAAAGAGCCAGCCACTGAGTTCATGTCAGAGATAGTCTCTGTTCCTATTATCAGGGAATCCACTTGGAGACTGAGCTGGCTTGATTCTCTTGTTCTCCATGTGGATCTCCTCTTCCCTAAAGGCCTTTCATCTCCTTCTTCTTCCATAAGATTCCCTGCACTCTGCCCAAAGTTTGGCTATCAGTCTCTGCATCTGCTTTGATAACCTGCAGGGTAGTCTTTCAGAGGCCCTCTGCGGTAAGCTCTTTTCCTGTTCCCTGTTTTCTTCCTCTTCTGATGTCTATACTGTTCGCCTCTCTGAATAAAGACTGAGCATCTAACCCAGGGTACTCCTTCTTGCTACCAATATCAACATCCAGAGTAGAAAGGCTGATTGGAGCAGATTATGCAACCTAGTTAATTTCCATTTCTTCAGGTTAATTGTGCCACATGACATGCCTGAACGGTAAATTTTGAATTCATCATATACAGAGTCTGGAGTTGTATAGATCCCATATACCGAGGATGAGAAATATTGAGTATTATTCCATCTCCTTTGAAACATTAGCTGCATGCATGTGGCTTGAATGATGCTTTACCACAAAGTACCATGAAGCCTCAGTCACGTGCTGTGTCACTTGTCTGTTGGCTTCATGGTAGGAATGGAAGGAAATGTGGGAAAAAGTGTCAGTTTTTCTAACTTAAGTATAACGTTGGATCCTTTTCTGGAACCTGTTTTTACTCTTATCTATTGTCTTCTGCCTTAGACTCTCAGGCTAGATCATCAAATCAATGGCTGTATGACACATGGGTAGAAGAACACAAGGCTCTTAGGAGTTAATGTGGAACGAGTACATCTTCATTTTACTGGTTAAAACCAAGTCACACAGTCAGAATAAATCAAAACAAACATCCAAGCCCTGAGTGGGAAAATCTTCAAAGTTAAAAGGCAAATCAGGTACACACAGATGAGAGCTCTCCCTTGCCAGAGTAAACATTCCATCAACTCCTACTGGGGCCTCTCATCTCATAGCTCTGCTGAGTAAGTGGCTTAGTTGTGGCTTCTTGCATGGTGCACTTATAAAGTAAACTACATTGAGATGCAAATATTCTGGGCTTGGCTCTGGAGACAGTTCCCTGTTAAAGTGCTCACCATGAGGAGTGGAGTTTGACTCCCCAATCACATGCACATGAGAATGAGGCTGGTGGCCCAGCTATCATTCATGTGCTTAGAAGGTAGATACAGGGGATTGCCTCAGGCAAGAAAGTTAGCCAGACTAGCAGCCGTATCAGTGAGAGACCCTGCCTCAATAAATATGGAGAGTGATAAATAAATAGATGTGGAGAGTGATCACAGAAAACTCTTTGTTCCTTTGTTTTCTTTCTTTCTTATTTATTTATTTATTTATTTATTTATTTATTTATTTATTTATTTATCTATCAATGTATTTATTTATTTATTACAATTTATTCACTTTGTATTCTTGCTATAGCCCTCTCCCTTGTCTCCTCCTAAGTCCCACTCATCCTCCCTCTTCTCCCCCTATGGCCTTTCCCTAGTCCCCTAATAGGACCTCCTCTCTTTCTATCTGACCTTAGCCTATCAGATCTCATCAGAGCTGGCTGCATCATCTTCCTCTGTGGCCTGGCAAGGCTGCACACCCAACCTTATGGTAGGAGATAGAAAGACCTAGAGCAGACAGGAACTCCACAAGGAGACCAACAGAGCCAAAAATCTGGGCCCAGGGGGTTCTATAGACACTGATATTCCAACCAAGAATTATGCATGGAGAGGACCTAGACCCCCTGCTCAGAGGAAGCCCTTAGGCTCCTCAGTTTCCAAGTGGATTCCCTAGTAAGGGGATCAGGGGCTGTCTCTGATACAGAAAACTCTTGATATCAACCTTGCCAGCACACTTGTATACACCATATACACATATAGATGAGAAAAATAAAAATAAAATAAATATTGCTTTGAGGATTTTTGCCATACTTGTCATAATAATTGCCATAATTAATGTTAACACACTGAGGCTTGAAAACATTTATAGAAGAAAAAAACTGATGTAAATTCTATTTACAAAACTAGTTGCAGCTAGATTTGGCTGGTAGTTGATAGTTTTCTGATCTTTTGTCTCTATTTAATGAGCTGTGGTTTGACTGTGCCTTACATTATGATGAGACGCTGCCACAACATTACTGAATAAGCAAAGACTGAAACACTAGAAATACCTCATCCTTCTGATAACAACTTTAACATCCTTCTGATAAACAACCACTTTAAGCAGATGAGCCGCATCTGCTCTGGAGACAAACATAGGAGCGAAGTTTTTCTGCCATTGCTTATGGACTGCTCCACTATCCAATTGGTTGGAATATAGTCATCAACTCCAAAACAACAGGAAGAAAGGCAACAAGAAGAGGCCAATCACTGTCCATGGACATGATGCCACGTACTAATCAGGTTCTCAGCAGGTCCATTTGCTGAAGTTCGGCAAAGACGTGGTAGGATACACTCTGCTGCTGATCAGTGCAATTTCACACACTGCACGGTGCATTAAGGCGAGGTTATATCGTACTCTCTAGGAGGTATATGCAGTTGCAAACGTTCCTTCAAGAGTCAGAAATTTTATGTTAGAGCCTGTTTATGTAAGCAGGTTGTTCATAGACTGGGTAAGACATTAAGGTCACCTGAACAAATTGGAAAGGGGGGAAAATGAACACTGTGCATTCTGAGAAGGTAATGCTTGTCATAGCCTATTTTTTCCAAATCTTAATACAAACCCAGCAATAGCAATTGAGAAATAAATGAAATTACCTTTTGTGTCATATTTTCAAAAATAATTAGGTGACAGGTTATTTGATTATTAATTGCTAAGTAACAATTCAGATAAAGATTAAAAGGCTTAAAATAACATTTTGTTAGCTCTCAAAACATTTATGGGATCAAAACTGTTAACCATTTGGATGGGTGCTTTTAGGTCCAGGGATCCCGTAGGGTTATAGCCAGAAGCTGCCAGAGCTAGAATAATGAGTACCTGATAGCTCAGCGTTGGCTGAACAGTTTTCTGCGTTGCATCAAGAACCATGATACAACATGAAGTCAACTTGAACTGATATCCTTGGGAAACTCCCCTTGTTTATATTATGGTTCAGTGTTTCAAGAGAATCCCATCAAATGAGATGAAGGCAGCACTCAATAAGAACCAGGCTCTCTAGTGGTATCTGTGCCACACTTGCTTATACATTTTGATCAAAACAGCTAGTCAGATTTCATGAAGAAAGTGCCCAAAATGATGTCAAGATTGTTTGTGTGTGTGTGTGTGTGTGTGTGTGTGTGTGTGTGACCATATAGAATGAAGGGTATTCCTGCATCCATCTGTGAAAAGCTTTACCTTTTATATAACATATTTCTATAAACCTACAAATGACTAAGTTGTTCAAATCAGTAAGATAGAATTGGTGTTTGGTCTGTATAAGAAGAACATGAATCAGCAAGCAACATATGACAGACTCATGAACAGAAAATCACCAGCAGTTATTCATTGCAAGCACAGCTGGGGTTTTCAGAACTCCTGCTAAGCAGCTGAAAAGGAGGATTCTGCCTTTTCTAACACCAAGGGACTGAGGGCTTTCCTGTCAATGTCTGATCTGTCTGTACTCTCCTTACTGACCTGCCAATGTTTCTGTATCCAAATATAACCACAGTGGGGAAAGTGGGAAGTCAATGAAGACTGAGAAAGATCGAACATCAAAGAAAAACAGGAACAATGTTCACATCAAAGCTGCAAGGAAGGCAGACTCAAAATTTCCCACAAATCCAGTCCTATGCAGTATAATACAAACATAATATGATATTGATGACCATGAACGGAACTAACGAACATACATCAAGAATTTGGAAGTACAGGCCAGAATTTTTTTTTGAAAAATCCTAGACTAAAATTTAAGAACAAAAAGATGTTAAATGAACAACGTGAGTAATTTTAAGGCAATGAATGATCACTTGATGGTTTTTCTTTGCCTCAGTTTTATCTTTAGCATACAAGACCAGTAAAACAAAACAAAACAAAACAAAAAACACTGACTGAAAAGAAGCATCAAATTTGTTAGAGAGTTAAAATTCTGTCCACTCTCTGTGTTTCTTCCTCTGTTGCTCTCAATGACCTAGTATGCTCTAATATGTCACAAATGACACTGTCCAGCACCATCTTTCTTCCTTTCTCTGTCCTCCCTACCTCCTTCATTTTGTTTCCAAGCTGAAACTGATTGGATCTCAGTTCAGTTTGCATTTTGCATGGTCTGAAAGCTAGTATTAGGCTTACAGGGCTGTGACTCTCTTTTTTCCAGGGTGTTTTGGATGGTATTATCATCTTTTTGTACTTAATCTTATAGAAATCATATGCCACCCTAGATTTGGATTCTTTCTGAGAAAGCTGATGTTGTAATTCCTGTTAGTAGGAATAGTAAATGTTTTGCACAGACTATAAGAGGAGATTTTGATTGATGCCGGACACAAAGGACCCATTTTAGATTCAGTGAAGAAATAGAATGTATTCCTCATACTGATACAGTGATTTTTACTGAGCACAGAATAGATAGGTTTTACATTTCTATTTTCTTTTTATTATTTATTACAATTTAATCACTTTGTATCCCTGCTGTAGTCCCCTCTTTCATCTCCTCTTAGTTCCACCTTCCCTCCCTTTTCTCCCCCTATGTTCTCCCCTAGTTCACTGATAGGGCAGATCTCCTCCCCTACTAGACTCTAACCTATCAGGTTTCATTATAATTGGCTACATTGTCTTCCTCTGTGGCAAGGCAAGGCTGCACACCCTCACACTCCCCCCAGGAGGAGGTGATCAGAGTTCTTGTCAGAGACAGCCCCTGCTCCCCTTACTAGGAAATCTACATGGAGACTGAGCTGCCATGGGCTACATCTGAGCAGGGGTTCTAAGTCCTCTCCATGCATGCTCCTTGGTTGAGCGTCAGTCTCTGCAGGCCACCCTCTGCCAAGGTTTTTGGCCCTGTTACTCTCCTTGTGAAGCTCCTGTCCCCTCAAGATCTTCATATCTCACCCCCTCCTTTCCATAAGATTCCCTGCACTTAGCAAAGGTTTGGCTATGATTCTCAGCATCTGCTTCCATACCCCACAGGGTAGAGTCTTTCAGAGGCCCTCTGTGGTAGGTTCCTGCCCTGTTCCCTGTCTTCTTCTGCTTCTGAGGTCTATACTGTTTGCTCTTCTGAATGAGGATGGAAATCATGAAATTTGCACAGGGTATATACCCACGTATAAGTAGATATTAACCATATAGTATAGAATAAACATACTAAAATGTATAGTCCTAAAGAATCTAAACAACAAGGAGGACCGTAAGTTCTTCAATTCTTATTGTTTTTCATATGTTTCAAGAAAGCTTATGTTAAATATCAGATTAGAGACATTTCAAGTTTGATTTTTTTACATTCCCTTGAGTTAATAGTCTTATTTTGGTTAAAAGTGAAAGAACAATGTGATATAGTGTTTAGAAGTGCAAACGATAGTTGTAGAAATTGATTTTGAACATTAAAGACCTAATATTCTAGTCTGACAGGAATACTTAGTGACTTTTATACAAGGTTAGATCTAAAGATCATCAAGAAATGGGACCTAAACTTTTAAATCAAATCAATAAAATTTAAAATTTGTCTTAAAACACAAGGTAGGTGTATATTTCTGGGTTACATTGTACGTGACATCACTTTTTTCATATAAAAACACAGCAAAATGTTAACAATTAGCCTCCATAAAACCACAGTGATCTTAAGAAAATGTTTAATTGTAATGGGAGCATAGCATAGTTCTCTTAGAATACAATGGGCTAATGACAATAAGTTGACTCACTCCAGAATCTTTTATCGCAAGCTGTTAAAATTTGAAGAATGAAAATTTTAGCCATCAGGGAAACGCAAATCAAAACGACCCTGAGATTTCACCTTACACCCATCAGAATGGCCAAGATGAAAAACTCAAGTGACAACACATGCTGGAGAGGTTGTGGAGAAAGGGGAACCCTCCTCCACTGCTGGTGGGAATGTAAACTGGTACAACCACTCTGGAAATCTATCTGGCACTTTCTAAGACAATTAGGAATAGTGCTTCCTCAAGACCCAGCTATACCACTGCTAGGTATATACCCAAACTTTGCTCAAGTACACAAAAGGGATACTTGCTCAACCATGTTTATAGCAGCTTTACTTGTAATAGCCAGAACCTGGAAACAACCCAGATGTCCATCAATGGAGGAATGGGTACAGAAATTGTGGTATTTTTACACAATGGAATACTACTCAGCAATCAAAAAGGAGGAAATCATGAAATTTGCAGGCAAATGGTGGGATCTAGAAAAGATCATTCTGAGTGAACTATCCCAGAAGGAGAAAGACAAACACGGTATATACTCACTTATATAAACCTATAAGATATGATAAACATAATGAAATCTATACACCTACAAAAGATAATCAAGAGAGCAGACATGGGGTAAGATGATCAATCCTTGTTTAGAAAGACAGATGGGATGTGCATTGAACGTATGACAGGAGTCTACTGAGCGCATCTGAAAGACTCTAACTAGCAGTGTTTTCAAAGCAGATACAAAGACTCATGACTAAACCTTCGGCAGAGTACAGGGAATCATAAAAAAGAAGGGGAGTTAGTCTGATGGGGAAAGGATAGGAGCTCCACAAGGACCAAATATATCTGGGCACAGGGTCTTTTCTGAGATTGACATTCAACCAAGGACCATGTATGGATATAACCTAGAACCTCTGCTCAGATGTAGCCTGTGGTAGCTCAGTAACCAATTGGTTTCCCATAGTGAGGGGAACAAGGACTATTTCTAACAGGAACTCAAGGACTGGCTCTTTGACCTCCCCACTCCCCAAGGGAGGAGCAGTCCTGTTAGGCCACAGAGGAGGGCTTCACAGCCAGTCCTGAAGATACCTGATAAAACAGGATCGGATGAATGGGAAGGAGGTCCCCCCCTATCAGTGGACTTGGCAAGGGGCACGGTGGAGATGAGGGAGGGAGGGTGGGATTGGGAGGGAATGAGGGAGCAGGACATGGCTGGGATACAGAGTTAATATGTAACTGATAAGAAAAAAATAAAATTAAAAAAAATTAAAAAAAGAAAATATAGTTCAAAAAAACCGAAGAAAATATAGTTAAAGTGATGGATGCTACGTGGTTCTGTCTGGCAACATTTAGTTAAAAGTTTCATTGCTTTTAAAGTGCCACCTTTTTATGGTTCTTAAAATATAACATCAGTATAGGCAGCCCTGTCGACTTAGAAGTAATAGCAATTAATCTGGCATTAGCTTCATTAAGCATATCATCTATTATTTAATGTATATGTAGGAGGGGGAGATAAGTTATAATACAGTCTTGTTTCCCAGCTGTTAGAATAGGGATTCTATTTGTTGTAACATTGATCTTACTCATCTCTAGTCTGGCTGATGAACTATGTCACTGTATAGGATTTGAGGGAGAAATAATAGCTTGGAATCTCTATTGAAAATGCAAATTTTGTCACAAACATCATTTTTAAAATCTCTGATTGATAAAAATGTTAATATTTTCTTCAATTAGATAAAAATAAATAGATAATTATTTGCATAGTGTTTGCAAAGTTCTTTGAGCATAAGGCATCAGCTTTCTTTTCATAGTATCACAGTGTAACTTACTTAAGGCTGTAGACAAGACTGAAAGCTGGAGCCTCTGAAATCCACTCACCATCTGTACGTTAAACTTACACATTTGTGTGAGTTCCCAGCCAGTGGAATTGTTTCCACAGCTGACCATAAACTGAAACAAATGTTAGAAAACGTGCGAATGTAAAGGTTACACGCGGGTTCACAAATCACACCACGAGATCGGTTCCACGTGGGAGGTTTATTAGGGGAAGGGGGGAGAAGGGAGCAGAGACAGAGAAAGAAAAAGAGAGAGGGAGAGAGAGGAGAAGAGAGAGGAAGAGAGAGAGAGGAAGAGACCGGAAGAGGAAGAAGAGAGAGGGGAGGGTTCCAGATCTCTTATAGGGTGACCAAGGGCATGCACAGGTAATTCCAGGTGGTCAGGGTGTCTTTACAAATGTCTGATAACCAGTCTATGGGGCTGGCCATAGAAGTGCCTGCTTACTGATCCCAACATTCCTCCCTTTTTCTATAATTAAAAATAGGGAGCTTGGGCTGGCTGCCTTTTATAAGGTAAGTTAAAGTATATAAATTTAGGCTCATTGGAAGCAGCTCTTGGTTGTCATGCAAGAGGTTGAGAGAGAGAAGAGTTATAGTGACAAAATGGTTAGGTTGCAAGGTTAAGAATAAGAGAAGTCTCTGCCCTGGAAAATTTAGGGTAGAGGGTTGTCAACAGAGATTTGCCAGCCACGCAAGGCAGTGGGGAAGGACTGGGGAGCATTGGGAGAACCTGGAGCTGCTTGTCCTGGTCCTGAAACTCCACTTCAGCCTTTTGTTAACAACAAGTGAATAACGGGCGTATATTCTCTTCTGGCTACTTCCTGCTGACACTGGGGGCGATGTAGGGAGGTCAAAAGGCTGAAGTGTCAACCAAGTCCAGGAAGAATAGGCTGCTTTGATGCTTTTCCAGGTCTGTGAGAACACCCATGGCTGGGAGGGAAGGTGTAGGACCAGCTTGTTGGAAGTCTGTGAGGTCAGAGCTGAACACCTGCAGCTTGTTGGAAGTCCGTGAGGTCGGAGTTGAAACCTGTAGCTGCTTTGGCGCTGTTGTGGCTATAGGAAACATCTGTGTCTGACAGGACACTGAAACATATATATAGGCAAAAGATAAAGTTGAGTATAGAGAAAATCCTGTAGGTATACATTGAAGGGTTTGGATCGATGAGGTTTGTACATGGGAACCTCTGTCTACCTGGAGGGACCTTTATTTACCCAGTCACTGGCAATATTTAAAGAAGGCTTTGTTTTTGACTTGTCATTGAGGTGAGGTTTGGTTATAGAAGTATGTAAACTTAGCGGCCCTAATGCCAGCTGGCACTAGGTGTAGAAACCTGAAATTCTCCAGCCTGTCTGGAGAGACGGGCGTCTGGGCGTCTGGGCGTCTCCCATTGGTGGCAGAGAAGTAGAGGAACCGTGTGGGAGAGGGGACCTTCCCATGAGCAAGCGAGCGAGTGTGTGCACGAGCGAGGGGGGGGAAGGAACCCATAGAGGGGGTGTACCGCCCAAGGGAGAGTGAGGCCCTAAAGTGAAAGTCAGCGTAGAGGGTCAAACCTAGACAATTAAGGCTACGGCTGAGGGGGGGGTCCCCCGTCTCAAAAGATAGTAGGAAGTTGGCCCCCCGTCTCAAAAGATAGTAGGAAGTTGCCAGAGCTCTGTGGTCAAGCTTCCCCTACTAAGAGAGGCATGTATGCTGAAAAAATGGAGTGAACTCACCAATCGAGCCACTGGTTGTATGCAGTAAATAGCAGTCTGGTAGCCAGGAAAGGAAATCCCAAACCAGGAAAGGGGAGGAGTCTCACCTTTTGAGATAGGCAATAAGTGCAGTACTTATCTGGAATCTAGTTGTCCTGAGAAGTAGATTTAGGTGGACTTTCTGCAGCTAACAAGAATTACTTTTAAGTTTTAAGAAAAAATAAAATAGGAAACAACCTTGGAACCTGCCACAGAGGGCCTCTGAAAGCCGTTGCAGTATAGACTATCAAAGCAGATGCTGAGCCTGATGGACAACTGATGGGTAGAGTGAATGGAATTTTATGTAAGAAGTGGGAAATAATAAGAGCTGGAGGGGACAGGAACTTCACAAACAGAGCAACAGAACAAGATAATTTGAACACAGGGAACTTCCCAGAGACTCATACTCCAACTAAGGACTATTCGTGGAGATAACCTAGAACCCCTGCACAGATGTAGCCCATGGCAGTTCAGTGTCCAAGTGGGTTACATAGTAATGGAAAGAGGGACTGCCTCTGACATAATCTGATTGGCCTGCTCTTTGATCACCTCCCCCTGAGGGGGGAGCAGCCTTACCAGGCCACGGTAGGACAATGCAGCCACTTTTGATGAGAACTGATAGACTAAGATCAGAAAGGAGAGGAGACCCTCCCCTATCAGTGGACTTGGGGAGTGGCATGCATGCAGAAAGGGGAGGGAGGGTGGAATCGGGAGGGGAGGAGG
>NW_026594428.1:15683482-15797632 GCF_907164565.1 Psammomys obesus
AAAAAAAAGAGGGGAAGGGAACTCTACAAGCAGAGCAACAGAACAAGATAATTTGAACACAGGGAACTTCCCAGAGACTCATACTCCAACCAAGGACTATTCATGGAGATGACCTGGAACCCCTGCACAGGTGTAGCCCATGGCAGTTCAGTGTCCAAGTGGGTTACATAGTAATGGAAAGAGGGACAGCCTCTGACATAATCTGATTGGCCTGCTCTTTGATCACCTCCCCCTGAGGGGGGAGCAGCCTTACCAGGCCACGGTAGAGGACAATGCAGCCACTTTTGATGAGAACTGATAGAATAAGATCAGAAAGAAGAGGAGAACCTCCCCTATCAGTGGACTTGGGGAGTGACATGCATGCAGAAAGGGGAGGGAGGGTGGAATCGGGAGGGGAGGAGGGAGGGGCTTATGGGGGGATACAAAATGAATAAAGTGTAATTAATAAAAAAAGATAAAACTTTAAACATGTTAGTATCACAATTGTATTGTGCATTGAGAAAAAGGCAGTAGATATACATATGTGTTAACGGCATAAGTATTTTTTAAGGTGAACTCTGAAAAAGCAAAAGCCTTTTATGAAATAAAAGGGAAATTCACTTGATCTTAACCTTTAGTATAAGCGTAGACATTATGGAGGCTTACAATCTTGAGCTTAGGACCATAATAGTGGAATAGTGGTATAGTGGAATGTTTTTGTATCAGAGTCAGATTAATAAATTAGAGTTTTACTGATAAAGGTCAAAACTCTGGACAGTCAATACACCAGTAGCATAACAACAGGAAAAAATATTAAGCCTTTTTACCTATTTAAGATACCTTAAATCACCTTAGACCTTGTAACCTTTATAACTTGCATTTACCAACCTTAAACAATTTTTTAGAACCTTAAACATTTATAAGTTGCATTTTCAAACTTGACACTTTTTAGGACTCTCAAATATGTGTAATTTGTATTTTTATAACCTAAACTCCTTTTATCCTTAGACCCTACCTAAGGTATATATATTTTATCTAGTGATATATCTTAAACTGATTAGTGAGCTAACAGTGGATCTAATTGTCTGCTCTTTAGCTGCAAAGCTACCATAAGCTTAGCACAGCCATCAAGGTGTTCAGAGACCTGAGAAGGATAAATTACAAGCTAAATAAATATACCAATTTATGTGCCAATCAAAATGACAGGGATGACTAGTTAGTCCATCACCTAGGCAGTGTCCCTGGCTCCTGTATCTCACGGCATCCTGAACAGAGGCAGTCCAACCAGGTACAGAAGATAAGAGACTGTTTCTACTGCTTCTGTGGAAAGAGGAACAGAAGGGATTGACCTCACCTTGCCTCTCACAATGTGAGACAATGGCTCTTCAAGTGTCCCCGGTTTTGTCCACAGCTTAGGCTGGGCCCTAGCTGTGGGCCAGTTGGGGCAGTATTGCCCAGTGGTTAGCATACCACAATCCAGAGTCACAGTCATCTGTTGTTGTGTCCAAATCCTCTCGGAGACCTTGGAGAGTTACTGCCAGGATTTCGGGACTTTCTGTCACAATAAGCTTACACAGTTAAAATGCCATATTCAGATTTCTGACAAGCTTGAGGACCAGCATATCTGAGCTATTCATTGTCTATCTTGATCATCTGCTCTAAACTGTGTAAAAAAAAAAACCTAAACAAAGACTAGGTATAACCAACTGCAGTTGTTAGCATAACTTTAAGTCTGCTCTTTATGAACTAAAATTAAAGCAAACCTTTTAATCAGATACAGTTCATAGAGAGCCTAGCAAATCTTGCTGCTCCTACTACTTGCATTAAAATTGAACAGTAAAAAGCTTTGCATTTAGCACTTATCAGAGAACTGAACATAACTGGGATACCTAAACAAAATGGTGGCAAACTCATGGCTCCACCCTCTTTATCTCAGCTGGAAGCCGTAAACAAATATGGCAGCAAAACTAAAGTTTCACGTGCTCTCTATCCCTGAACCATCATGGCGGCTAGCCATGTGCTAGGCTACCACAGGCTGCAACTGACAATACCAAACATAGCCATTAGGTGTTGCTGATGATACAGCAACCTTTGTGGAGCATCCACAATCCCGCACAACCAAAAGTTCTAACATCATGATCAAATAAGTTTTAGAACCAACTGCAAAACAGAACAATTTTAAACTGTACGAATTATTTTAGCCATACCAAACCTATCAGCCAGAATTCTTTCCCCTTAAAAGAGCATAATAAAACATTTTGCAATGAGGAATCACCAGCCTTTTAAATGAATTATTACATATTTAAATACATTTTTTTTTCAAATCGTATTAACTCTCTGGCTTTTTATAATACATCCACTAACCTTCTGCAACATCCTATATACCTTCAGGTTCCTAGCTTCCTTTTTCTGGCTTGACCCTGACTACGTGGAATTACCTGCACATGCCCTTGATCACCCTATAAGAGAACTGGAACCCTCCCCTCTCGATCTCTCTCTTCTTCCTCTTCCACTCCCTGATTCTTCCTCTCTCTCCCTCTCTCACTCCCTTTCTCTGTTTCTTACTCTCTTACTCTTTCTCTGCTCCTCTCTCCCCCTTTCCCCTAATAAACCTCCCACATGGAACCGATCTCGTGGTGTGATTTGTGAACCCGTGTGTAACCTTTACATTCGAACGTTTCCTAACAAATGTTGCGGTTCTTTTCTTCTCCAGCATAGTTTTAATATTTTTATTCAGTTGTCACATTGAACAGTGACATGTAAATTAACTTCATGGCACTGAATTCAATTATATCCCTTTGGATAATTATATGTTAATATAATTATACGTTCATCATTTTGAGTTATGTCCTATGTATTCTTAACTTTAATGTATTTGGGGTTAAATTTTATTGAAGCAAACCAGATAATGGTATCGATATTTTTATTTTAATTAATATTATACAAGCTACTTGCATGCTTGTGTGTATGTTGGCTATTGGTTCTTCTGTGTTTTCTCTAAAATCAAATAATAAGAGGTGGACACGGTGATATAGATATACCACCTAAGCACTCAGGGAGCCAAACAGGAGAATTATCACCAGTTTGAGGCCATTGTGGCCATTTGAGGCCATTACATACTGAATTGTAGGCTAGTCATGACATGCCAATGCTTCTAAAAAGCCAAACAAACAAATAAATTAGGTTTCATTATCTTCTTCCTTCAGTGGTTTTTATTATTTGAAGGATATTATTAAGAGGAACTGTAATATCCTGTTTATTAGAAAAGGCAAATGTCTGTTTTGACAATAGAGGTTATTAATCTTTTTACTTACCCAAAGGCATCTAAGAGATTTTTAATAAACTCTCAGAATCTAAACACCCAAATATGTGTTTTGAAATCATGGTTGGTCACTTCTAAGTTTCAGTCAAACAACTTCCCTTCAGCAGTCTGTCTGGGCACATCTGAAGAAGCTTGGCTCTGAGGGTCACTCCAACTTTTTCACCATGGCTATCTCCAAGGAGAGATGCTAACCAGGACCCTGACCACAGACGGGAACAAAAATGATTTGGAGACTACAAACCCCTTTCTTCAGCATGTAAAATTCTTTGTAAGCCTAACTCTCAACTACCAGATGTCTCCTTCTTCCACTGCCCCACACTTTCTCTTCTCCCTCTGTTTCTCTTTTCTTCCCTTACAAATTTGTTAATCAAGCGTCTTCTGTTTTGCTGTATTTGTATGCTGGTGTTCATGGTCTGGACTTCTGTGTTCTGATTTTCTCCCCACCTGCATTGTAGCTATGGTTCTTTATGTTTCTGGGACAGTATAGGTATCACTTCTGAGAACATTTCCTATTTTTAAAGAGACAGGTAGAGAGCTTGATGAGATCATCTATACTCCTGCAGATTAAGTTTGTGGTATTTCTAATTATTAATCATTTTTCTCATAACTGTTGGTGTTATGATCTATCATTAGTTGGAGGAAAAATACAACCTTCTAGAGACCTAGCACTGTGTCTTTCACCGGAACAGAATTACAGGAACAGAAACCACTTTGGAGTCTGTTTTAGTTACTGTTCTATTGCTTAAAAGAGACACCATGACCAAAGCAATTTATAAGAGAAAGCATTTAACTGGAGGCTTGCTTTAAGTTTCAGAGGAGGAGTCTATGACCATCAAACAGATCAGCAAGCGGGGTGCAGGAGCAGTAGTATCTGCAAGCATAAATCTGTTCCATAAATTTCAGGTAGAGAGAGAGAGAGCTTCTGGGACTGGCATGACATTTTGTAACTTCCATGATCCTCCTTCTCTTGTGACACATCTTCTCCAGCAAAGCCACACCTTCCAGTGCTTACAGGAGCTGGGACACATCATTCAAAATATGAGTCATTCTCATGCAAACCACCACACGAGTCTGTTGGGCCTGTGATTTCTTCTTTGATTGTGTATTTTCTAGTTATTCAATTCATTTCTGCTGTGATTATTCTTTTACTTTTCTGAGCATGAGCATCATTCTAAATAGAAATAAAAACATCTACTTTTAAAAGATTTCACACACATAGTATATAATATATCTATATGTGATAACACTTACCAACCTTTTAATATGGTAGCTGACATAATTTCTGTTATTGCAAGAGATTCAGTATATTTACTAAATAAATTGGTATCTATTGTTCATTAGTAAAGACCACAAATCATGGTTTGCATTTGCTATCATTGCTATCTGGTTTCTGCAACATAATTCTTGCATGTCCTGTAATAGTAATCTCAGAATCATCAATCACACAATGAAAGTTTCTCTCTAATTTTTTTAGCAGACTCACTGTATTAGATTTGTTTCATGTTCTATCATACAGTGTCACATTCCAGCCTAACAAAGATTTAGGTCATCATCAGATTTAGTGTACCATCTGTTTCCTTACCAAAGCCATTAAATTTATTAGGAACATGAGGACTTTATGTCAGGAAAACAGGAGAAACAGTTTTTGTGTTTTGTCACATCTGCTTTAAAATCCAAGCAAGCATATCCAGATTATTTACCTCATAGGTGACCTGGCACCAGATCTTGTAGCTGCCGAACAAACTACACTCCAAAATTAGGGATTCAAGTTCAGCACTTTATTACATACTGACCTGTGTGAGCCACAGATTAGGGCCGTGAGGTTTTCTTTGCCACGTATGACGGTTCACTCTGTGATCTCCACTCTGTGGCCTGCTTTGTTTTGGGGAGGGAAGGAACCTTAAACGTTGACACAGCTGGCACCTTTGATGGATATGTGGTCTCTCCAGAATGGTGACACCAGAGATCCAAGTCAGTCCTGGGGTGACTCAGGATCCACAAGAAATTATGTTCCAGAAAACTTCCTGCTTTTCTATCAGTCTGGCTTGCTTTGTTTTCTGTTTCTTTCTAAACTCCTTTTATGCCAAGCAATTTTTTTTTTCAGTAACTATATTCTCTTTTCAAGGCTTTTTTCTTGTTGAAGTTTATGGGTCTTTTCAGGTTATACTATGGTGTTTTGGTGCCTTTTTATTATTTATTATTTATTTTTTTATTTATTTCTTGTTTATTGAGTATCTCAGAACACTTAGTATTATTCTTGCATCCTATCTGCTAAAGTAGGTGGCTAGTTTAAAGGAAACAGGCACAAACCCTATATTTAACAGTTGCAGAAACTTTAAGGAATTTCCAGCCATGTTTTTTTTAAATTGTAGATTTATTTATATTTATTTTTATGGATATGACAATTTTGCATTTATGCATATATGTAAACTATGTGTATACCTAATGCCTTAAGTGGAGCTTAAAAGAGGTTGTTGAATGTACTGGAACTGGCATTAGAGGTGATTGTAAGCGGCCATGCTCGGAACTGAACCTGGTGCTATGAGAAAGCCACAATTGTTCTCATTGCTGAGCCATCTTCTCCAGCGACTTCCCCTCCATCCCTGCTTTAAAAGTAATAGTCAGGGGGGACCAATTTCATTACATTTATACGAAATATATCAAACCCATTTATTCCCAAAGTCTTCCCAGAGTGTTATTTTTCTACGGCATTGGGTTAGCCTACATACGTGAGGATTGGGTCCAACTGAGGATATGAGTCTGGTCTCCAGCTGACAGCCACAAAGTGGCACCTTGGATCTATAACCTCAAAGGATGGAAGTGGATTCCTTCCTGAGTCATCATTGAGAATATAGCAGGATACCAGCTATGTGAGCAGTAAGCAGAGCCCTGCTTAGTTAGGTCAACTCTGTGACCTGTGGAGTTGCTCAACACTTAGTGAGCGAGTGCTCTTTCAAGCCACTACATTTTCTGTAATGTGTTTTTCAGCAAAAAGTAATGAATACATGAAATAATCATTATTAGCTGAATTAGTTTAATGGCACGATTGCCACTATATAAGCAAAAGCTTCAAACTGAAGTATACAGAATTGACTCTGAGGAGACTGTAGGTTTGCTTAAACTCTTCAATGTGAGGGGAAAGTTGGTTTAATTGAGTCATGTATTAATCTGTGTTGTTCAAAAGCAAGTAATACTTTTAGTGTCAGGTCTTCTTTTTGTATTCTACTGTGTAATGGTCCCACTTTGTACCTTTACTTGATCTAAAGATCAGTATTTTTAGTCATTTAAATTTGTAACCATTTCTCCCCATCTCTTGTTTGTCACCACTTCTAGCTTTGTATTTCCAAGGCAGTTTCATTTACTTGGTCCCAAAGTAAACAAGAGTGTAACTTATTTAAGACAAGAGATTTAATTTCCTTCGAAGTAGCAACTGTTATAATTTCCTGAGCAATCTGGAGTTTAATTTCCTTCAGTACATTTTCCCCACTTTCTCAGTTCTCGTTGTAAGGACTTTCTCAATCAGAGGACAGAAGCAAAACAGAGAACCCCAATGCTCATGTTTACCTCTCTCAATTAACAATCCTGCAAACATTTCTCAAATGCTTTATTGTTTGTACCTTAACTAAAATGGCCCTTCAGGTTGCAGGAAGCATTGCTTTTTCAAGTTTGTGTTATTTGTTCTGTACACAATCGCTCTGGTTGATAAGTATGTCTGGTTATTTATAGCTTTGTTGGTACAAAGTTCCCTTGAGTGCATATTGAAGAATTCATGTTCTCTGTAGTGAACAAGAGTTAATACTGCTTTCTCTCACAAGATGCCCACCAAAGAAGCACTGTGCCTGGGCAGTCTAACAAACATGAGTACACCGGCTTTCATGGGTGCAGTGAATGAAACGAGCTATGGGTTGCAAGAACTTCTGCTTGAGATAAAAAGCTTCAAGAGAGAAGGCTCTAAGACTCACATCCTTTGAACATGAGCCAGACACTAAGCCCCGAGGTGCGACTTAAAACGGAAAATCTGGATTTCATTAAAATACCACCTATATAATTCCTGAGGAGTAGATAGTGAGGCAATTTTAGCATTGCATGATTAATGCCTCCTAACCCCTCTGGCTCTCTCTTCTGAAGGACAAGACTGTAAGAACTGATGAGCCATCTGCCTCTCTGTTTGGGTTCTGCTTCATGATGGTTCAGCATCTGGAGGGATGGAAGAATGGAGTCTATTATACAGAGAAGGAAACTAGATAATTATTTTCTTTTTTAATATTTTATTTTTTATTTATGTGGTGTGTGTGTGAATGTGTATGTGTGTGTATCAGGGTATGTGAGTGAATGTAGAAACCAAATGTTGACATCAAGTGTGGTCCTCAGTTACTCTCCACCATAGTTTTTGAGAGAGGGTCTCTTATTTAACTTGAATCTCCCCAAGACAGCTAGACCCTCTGGCCAATTAATCCCATGGATCTTCCCATCTTTGTGTCTTCAATGCTCAATTACAAGTATGTGCTGTTATGCCTAGATTTTTAAAGTGAGTACTAGGGATTATTCTCCTGGTATCATGCTTGCATGGCAATCATTTTACTATCTGATCCATCCCCATGGTTCCAACAATCTTCTTTTTTCAGAGAGGTTGTTAGTAGACAATTACATTTACATTGCATTTACACTTTTTTGTTGTTTTCTGCTTATCTCAATTCTGTTATTCTCTTTTTTTTTTAAATCTCCTTTTATGTGAAGCAAACATTTTCAGTAGGTATATTATTTTTTCAGTGCCTTTTTGTTGCTGAGGTTTGTGGGTCTTTCTGGATTATACTGTGGTGATCTGATGCCTTTTTGCATTGCATATTGAGTATCTCAGAACACTTACGATACCATCATCGCAAACATTTGTCATTGTTTATAGAGAAAACTCTCTGACTTTTCTCTGTTATTTCAAGTTATGTAATACACTGTTGATTGTCTTCTATGGCAGAGATTCTCAACCTTCCTAATTCTATGACCTTTTAATAGAGTTCCTCATATTGTGGCGATCTCAACCATAAAATTATTTCATTGCTACCTAACTGTGATTTCACTACTGCTATGAATTGTGATGTAAATATCTGATATACAGGATATTTGATATTTGACCACCACTCCATGTGAGTCATAACCCACAGGTTAAAAACCTCTTTTCTATGGGAAAATTATTTGGATTTATTCTTAATTGACTGTGTACCAAGCAACCATTGTTGCCTACCCCTCAAATCTTGGTCTCTTGTACCCACTGTTCTCTCTTCAGATGTATGTCTTGATATTGTTCTTGTGGTGGTTGTTCTATAAGTTATAAAATGCCTCACTGGATTTTAACACCATACTCAAAATTAATATAAAAACAATAGGAATAATATACAATATTAACAAATGCATGTATTTGTGAATATATGTGTGTCAACAGTAGTCACCTTGTCATTTTATATTTCAACATGTGTACAATAAAGGGTGCATCTGTCATGCACCTTAGCCTATGCTGTTGGAACTTTTGCTTTCGTTAGTTTTATATATCTTCTCAGATAACTAAAAGAAACACCAGTCTCTTTTACTCAAATAGAACATTTTATATTTCATTTCTATCAGAGTGTTCTTTGTTTTCATCTGGAGAGATTTTAGCTTGCTTTGCTGTGTAGACCTGGTAGAAACACATTTTGTTAGTGTTTGTTCCTTTGAAATCGCCTTCATTTCATCTTAATTTCCAGTGGTTACAAAGTGCTCCTGTGGAATTGTGTTTCTCTTAGCACCCTTATTTCCGCACTCTCTTCTGGCCTGACTATTTTATGCTATAAAGCCACAGTTTAGGGTATCATTATTTTCCTATCATGTCGTGTTACTTTTCCTTGCTGCTTTCAAAGTTCTGGTTTTGCATTTTTGCTTATAGCACTTTTACCATAACATCACTAAGCAATGTGCATGTGTGTATACGTGTGTGTGTTTGTGTGTGTGTGAGTAAATACATCTTAGAGGATGTATTTGAGCATCTTGCATCAATCGGTAACATACTGTCTTCTGCTAACTTACAAAATTTGTATTGCAAAATTATTTTTCAAATACATATTTCTTTCCTTTTTAATCCTCTCCCTCTAGGACACCAATTATAGATATTATAGATTTATAATATCTTCAAACTGGTCTCTGAGCCCTGGTTTATTTTTCTTTAATCTTCCTTCTGTTTCTTTATTAAGTTGAGTAATTTTTTTACTGCTATATCTCCTTGCTCACTGACTCTCTTACCACTCCAGATTTTCTGCTTATGGTTCATGTATTGAATCTTTTATGTCAGATAATGTAGTTTTTGCTCTAGAATATCTACTTTGTTTATTTTTATGGTTACAATGTCTCTGTTCGATTACTATGGCTTCACTATTCATTATTGTCCATCCCCTCATTTTTAAAAACATATTTTTAAATTTTTTATTCACTTTACATTCCAAGCATAGACCCCTCCCTCCTCTCATGCTGGTCCTACCCTCCCATCCTGTTGTTTCTATTTTCCCTCACCTTCTCAGCAGGAAAGGGGAGGCCCCCTACCAACCTGCCACCACACATCAAGTCACAGCAGGACTGAGCTCATCCTCCTCCACGGAGGCCAGGTGAGGCAGCCCCTTAGGGAGAAGTAATCGAAAGGCAGGCAACAGAGCCAACGTCAGGATAGCACCTGCTCAACATACTAAAGAACCCACATGAAGATCAAGCTATCCATAGGTTAGATGTGTGTAGAGGGCGTAGGTCCATTCCACGTATGTTCTTTGGTTGGGCCTTCCATTTTTGTAAGTCCCCATGGCCTAGGTTATTTGACTCTGTTGGACTTCTGTGTCTTTATTGCTCCCTCTGGATCCTTCTACCCTTCCCCCCTACTCTTCCACAGGACTCTCTGAGTCCTGTCTCATCATGGCTGAAAGGGTCAGCATCTGACTCGACCTGCTGCTGGGTAGGGCCTCTCAGAGGACACCAACAACTAACAAACTAATTAAAAATGGGGAACAGAGTGAAACATATTTATAAAATTTGTTGTGAGTGATTGCTGCATCCAACATTTGGTTTTAGATTTGGTTTGCATGTACCTGTGCGCTTGTATGTGTGAGTACACACATGTCACATTTCTACAATTTTAAAGGTCGATGATTTTCTAATTTCTCATTGAAAACAGAAAACATAGATTTACAAAGTGATTGATTCAGTTTTCATCTTTAGATGACATTTTAAAAGAAATTTATTTTTAAATTTCATGTATGTCTGCTGTATTTGCATCATTTCTCTTCTCCCTTGGCTTACTCCAACTTCTCTTGTACCTTCTGATCTATCTCATATTTGTGGCCTCTTTAAAAATATTATTGTTGTGAAAACTTGTATATATACATATATATGAATAACTACATAAATACAATATACTGAGACCATTTAGTATTGTTTTATGTATGTTTATGTAGCTGACCACTCGAAACTGGATAATCAATTAGGGACCTCATCCCTGGAATAGATACATTCTTTTTGTGTCAGTCATCGATAATTGCTTAGACATCTTCATTTGTGGGTGGGACCTTGTGAGATTTCCTCAGTCCATACTGTCTTACCAACTGGTGCTGTCAGTGTTCAGGCATTGTTTAGACAGCCATGTTGTTGAATGTTCATGGGAGCAGTTTCTTTTCTGTCATATACAGAAGATGAAATCTCACAGCAGGCATTCTGGCATTCTTGCTCTTACAGTCTTTTTGCCCCATCTTCCACAATGCTCTATGAGTGTATGGTTTTTGGGGTGGGTTGTGGGTTTTTTTTTTGTTTGTTTGTTTTTGTTTTTTTTTTGTTTGTTTTTTTGAGATATATTTGTTCTTGGACACTCCATTGGCTAGTCTTTGTTGTTGTTTTCTGCATTCTGACCATTTGTGGCTTTCTTGTAGTTGCCAATATCTGCTCAGGGATTGGAGTTAGTCTTTTCTGTAATTGTAAAGGCAAATATTAAGAATCCAGTTTGAAATTATACTGGTTTGGGAAACTACTAGTAATACATTGTGCTCTAAGTTGCATGGTTTAACAAGCTGTAGGTAATTAACTAGCGTTACAGTACCAGATGTGAATTTTCTCCTAATGAAAAAGCAGTTACTGTACTTTGCATCTTTAAATTTTTATTATTTTAATTTATTCATTTGTTTATTTATTCTATTGTTTGTATGGAGTAGGGGGATGTATGCATGCCCATGAGTACATATAGATGTCAGATGTCACAGCGTTCTGAGCTTGATCTCAGAGCGTTTCGGAGCTTGATCTCAGAGAGAGGTTTGACAGTACATACCTTTAGCTGCTGTGCCATCCTGATGGAATTTAAATTTTTATTTTTCACCTCGGCTCTTGTGGGATTTTCTCACTTCTGGGATACGATCTTTAAATGGTATGCTCACCTTCCTTAATGTAATAACTTCTAATAACTACCACTTTGGAGAAATAAGAGGGTTTCTGTTGTTACCGCTGAGTGAGCTGGGCACATGTTCGCACACACACAGTGTAAATCTGTAGTTCTTGCCTAAAGAAACAAATGTCTTTGAAGTATAACTTTTTTTGAAAGCTCTCCTGATTTTTGTCATCTTCTGTCACCTTTTAATTCTGTTTTTAATAAGTATTCAAGTTTTATAATTACTATCTGATGGATAAATTGTCAGAATTTTTATATCATCATTATTATAAATCCTACCCTTTCAATGCCTTTAGCAACTTATTTTTGGAAAAAGAGATAATCAAGTAATTTTAGAAACTTAGATTTTAATATGAATAATGACTGGGTGGCTATCTTATTGTATAGTTTATTGAGGGTCCATATGTAAAGATTTAGTATTAAACTCTTTCATGATCTTAAAGCTGGAGAGATGGTTAAGCAGTCAAGAGAACGTTCTGCTCCTCCAGAGGTCTCATATTAGTACCAGGTACCCACACCAAGCTGCTCCCAACAACCTGTAGCTCCAGTTCCAAGGTATCTCCCGTCCTCTTCGAGACTCTAAGATCACAGTACTAAGGAGTATTCATGCACACATGCAGCAGACACATGCAGCACACACATACAGCACACAGGCACGTGTACCACATGCACATACAATACAAACACCACACAGAAGTTGAAAATAAATCTCCATGAAACACCTTGAAAAGAAAAACACCTGTTTCTTTTTCTTTTAGAGAATAATGGTATAAATACATTCAATGAGTAGATTTTAACCTCACGCTGGAGAGAAAAATATTCTTCCTAGCATTCATGTTATAAATCTTTTCACAGATTACTGATTGTAAACACTGCGAAGAATAACTTAAAAATAACAAGGAATAATAATGTCCATATTATGTACAACTAAGTGTGTAGTCATATTATATGGCTATAAGGCTTTATCCATACTGAGGGAAGAAATCTGTCAACATTCTATACTATTCAGAAATTTATGACTGTGTTACCTTCCAATTAACATTTGATACTCAAAAGTACTACTATTTAACCTGTAAACTGTGTTAATATTTGAATTCATGTAATAAATAACAGTTTAATTTCATGTGATGACTTTCCCATCTTCATTGTAAATGACTTAGATAAGTGTGTAAGTTAAATTATTTTCTTTTACTTTTATAATTATGAATTATTCACCTGTATATAGTTTTATAGTCACAATCTAAACTGAAAGGTTATATGATTTCAGATGATGTAGGCTTCATTTATTTATTTATTTGGTTTATTTGTTTGTTTATTTATTTTAAATAGGTTTTTCTATGTGTGTAGCCTTGGCTGTCCTGGACTCAATTTGTAAACCAGGCTGACCTTGAACTCACAGAGATCCTCCTACATCTGCCTCCTGAGTGCTGGGATTCAAGGCATGAGCCTCCACTGCCTGGTTGGCTTTTTATTTATTTGTTTGCTTGGGGTGTGTGTGTGTGTGTGTGTGTGTGTGTGTGTGTGTGTTGTATATATTTTGTGGTTCTCATGTTTAGACACAGTCTTACTATGTAGCCCAAATCTCTTCCTTTTCCCAAAGGCTGAGATTACAGGTAAGTGACAGCATGTCTAGATCTAGAAGCATCTTAACATTTTTGGTATAATTTTAACTAGTTTTTTGTTTGTTTGTTTGTTTACATGATGATGTTAAAGTATGTTTTAAAGTGTCTTACATGAGCTGGTGAGTTGATCCAACTAAGGAGGGTGTCTGCTTCCAAGTCTGAGGAGCAGCCTGATTTCTATTCTTGAGCTCTCATTGTAGAATGAGAGGACTGACTCCTCCATGTTGTCTTGTGACTTCCACTCAGTCACTGTGGACTGTGTATGCACATACACACAAAGACATGCATGCACACACAAAATAGTAATACAATAATTTGAAAAAAACTTAAGACACTTTCATGAAATAGAGATTTCTACTAAAATTATTTACATAGAATTTTTAATTTTGAAAATATTACCTACAATACCATTTAGACTAGAAGTCAGGACTACACAGCAACTTCTCACTGTCCTGTTAGGTTATGGATTTACTACATGGCTTGTTTTCTCATCCAAGTAGTAAGCAGGCAAGCCTGGTCACTGACATGCTTTGTTTTCTGACACAAAACATTTACTGTCTGAAAAGCTAGATGCTATTGATGTACTTGAGAATGCTTGCCTTTGAAAGCCACCACCTTGTTCATTCTGTTCATTTGTTGGCTTACTCTATGCACTGTGCATAATTCAAAGGTAACCTTCACAGTTAAAGACTACCTAAAGTTTTAATAAGATTTGTTACAATTATTAACGTACTTTCTCGTTTCTGTGTACTTTTATGAAAGCAAGAAGTTTAATTCTCCTTTTCTTGTTTAACTTGTTATTCCAGTAAGTTCCTCTATGCCCTTGGGCATGATTCTCAGTCTTCTTTATCTCCTATAGTGATTCATCTATGCTCTTTTGAAGCTGGTATAAGGTTTATAGATGAAAGGCATAGAAAAGGCTAGGAAGGAACCAGGAGAATCAGAACACTGGATTTTAGGACATAAGATTCTAGTTTACAATAGTAGGGAGAATCATTTCATACAAACAACCTCCAAATTATATGGAATCTAGATCTGTAGGAAATACAAAACTATATGAGAACTTGCTATTAAACTTATATTGATATATGGGCATTATATGAAAATAAACAGAAAAGGAATTATACAAAGTATATCACTTCATGATATATTCACCAAATACCCATATATGAAGTGGAATAATGGAAAGTTTCTAGCTCTGCAACAGTAATAAAAACTGCATGGTACTGACACAGAAAGAGACTGGTGGATCAGTAAAATCAAATCGAGACCCAGAAATAATCCCACATATCTATGGACACTTGATTTTTGACCAAGAAGCCAAAACCATACATTGGGAAGAAATAGCACTTTCAACAAATGGTCCTGGTCTAACTAAATGTCTACATGTAGAAAAATGCAAATAGATCCATTTTTATCATGCTGTGTGAAACTTAAGTCCAAGTGCTTTAAAGACCTCCACATAAAGCCAGAGATACTAAATCTATTAGAAAAAAAATTGGAGAAGAACCTTGACCTCATTTCTACAGGAGACAACTTCCTGAACAGAACACCAACAGCACAGGCCCTAAGACAAACAATTAATAATTAGGACCTCATGACACTGAAAAGCTTCTATAAAACAAAGAACACTGTCAACAGAAGAAAATGACAACCTACAGACTGGGAAAAGATCTTCACCAACCCTACATATGAGAGAGGGCTAATACCCAGAATACATAAAGAACTCAAGAAATTAAACACCAAGAAATCAAATAATACAATTAAGAAATGGAGTACAGAGCTAAACAAAGAATCTTAACAGAAGAATATTGAATGGAGGCAGAGAAACACTAAAAGAAATGCTCAACCTCATTGGCCATCAGGGAAATGCAAATCAAAACGAACCTGAGATTTCACCTTACACCCACCAGAATGGCTAAAATAAAAAACTCAAGAGACAACACATGCTGGAGATAATGTAGAAAAGGGGGAACACTCCTCCATTGCTGGTGGGAATGTAAACTTGTACAACTTGGTATTAAACAGGTATTAAATCTGGCAGTTTCTCAGACAATTAGGAATAGTGTTACCTTAAGATCCATCAATACCACTCCTAAGCATATATCCAAAATATGCTAAAATATACAACAAGGACATTTGCTCAACTATGTTCCTAGCAGCTTTATTCATAATAGCCAGAATCTTGAAATAACCTAGATGTCCCTCAACTGAGGAATGGATAAAAATTGTGGTACATATACACAATGGCATAATATTCAGCAATTAAAAACAAGGAAATCATGAAATTTGCAGGTAAATAGTGGGAACTAGAAAAGATCATCCTGAGTGAGGTATCCCAGGAGCAGAAAGACACACATGGTATATTTACTTATAAGTGGATACTAGACATATAATAAAAAATAAATATACTAAAATCTGTACACCTAAAGAAGCTACGCAAGAAAGAGGACCCTGGGTAAAATGCTCAATCCTCATTCAGAAAGATAAACTGGATGGACATTGGAAGAGGGAGAAATCAGGGAACAGGACAGGAGCCTAACACGGAGGACCTCCGAAAGACTATTCAACAGGTTATTAAAACAGATGCTGAGACTCATAACCAAACTTTGGACAGAGTGCAAAGAATCTTATGAAAAAAGGGGGAGATGAAAGACATGGAGAGATCAGGAGCTCCACAACAAGAGCAACAGAACTAAAATTTCTGGGCCCATGTGTCTTTTTTGAGACTGATACTCCAAACAAGGACCATGCATGGACACAACCTAGAACCCCTGCACAGATGTAGCCCATGGCAGCTCACTAGCCAAGTAGGTTTCCTAATAATGGGAACAGAGACTGTGTCTGAAATGAACTCAGTGGCTGGTAATTTGATTATATCCCCCTGAGGGAAGAGCAGCCTTACCAGGCCACAGAGGAAGACAATGCCTCCAGACCTGATGAGACCTGAGAGGCCAGGGTCAAATGGAAAGGGAGGAGCACCTCCCCTATCTGTGGATTAGGGGAGGGGCAGGAGAGGAGAAGAAAGGGAAAGGGTGGGATTGGTAGGGATCAGGGAAGAGGCTACAGGTGGGATACAAAAGAAATAAATTGTAATTAATAAAAATAAATTAATTAAAAAACCTCAAGTGACAGTACATGCTGGTGAGATTGTCGGGAAAGTGGAACACTTCTCCATTGCTGTTGTGAGTTCAAACTTGTACAACCACTTTGTAAATCAGTCTGGTGCTTTCTCAGAAAACTGGGAATAGCATTATCCCAAGACCCAGCTATACCACTTCTGGTCATGTACTTTAAAGATGCTCATCTACAGATTCAATACAATTCCCATCAAATTATCAAAACAATTCTTTACAGACCTGGAAAGAAAAATTCTCAACTTCATATGGAATAATAAGAAACCCAGAATTGCTAAAAACAATCTTCTACAATAAAAGATCTTCTGGAGGTATCTCCATCCCTGATCTTAAGCTGTACTATAGAGCAACAGTAATAAAAATTGCATGATACTGGCATAGAAACAGACTGGTGGATCAATGGAACTGAAAAGAAGACCCAGAAATAAACCCACACACTTATGGACACCTGATCTTTGACAAAGATGCCAAAACCGTACAATGGAAAAAGATAACATGTTCAACAAATGGTGTTGGTCTAGCTGGATATCTACATGTAGTAAAATGAAAATAGATCCATAGATAACATCCTGCATAAAACTAAAGTCCAATTGGATCAAAGACCCCAAACCGAGATCGGAAGTGAGAAAACCCAATCCTTTCGGGCACTCCCCCAAACGCCACCATAACCCTGCCGCTGCAGAGCTGAAGGATAAAGAGGCACACAGCAGCTTCACAGTGCCAGGACCCCAGTGCTGCCTGCTGCTCCTAGCAAACAAACCTCAGCTCCGTTCTGGGACTGTGGTCATTCAACACGTCCTGAGATTCTCTTGGGTCCAGCGCAATAAGGTCTAGCACCAAGTCCTATCACCGGCGCCCCCCCCCAACCCCTGGCAGAGAAACCCTGGATCAGGATCAGACTGAGAAGTCCAAACCCCTTCTGGCACTCTCCTGAGAGCACCGCCATAAACTTGCCGTAGCAGACGGGAAGGTCAGAGGGGAAGGACAGAGAGGCAGCCTGCCACAGGACACAGCACCCCCTCTCCAGCACACACAGTGGCCCCTAGCAGAGAAACCCAAGCTCTGGATCTGAGGACACTCAAACATACCTGGTACTCTCTCAGGATCAGCAAACATAGGTTCTTCCACCAGGCTGCTTCTGGCAGAGAGATCTTGGCCCGGGTTCTGGGATTGGGAACACTCAACCTAACTCTTTCCCGCGCTACCCTGGGACCAGTCAACATAACCCCTCCTGGCAGAGGGAAAGGACAAAGAAGGAGCACACAGGAAAGGTGGACACAGAGTCCTGCAGCGACAGTGTCACAGAGCTGACTGTTAGCCTACCCGTGCATTTTCTGCAGCAGGATCAAATCAGAGAGTAGAGAGCAAGGGGAACCCCTGTGCATTCCAACTGGTCCTGCAAGAGAGTGAGTGAGCCTTCTAGGGAGAGTTTGCCCCAGACCCAGGGCCTCTCCACAGAAGCAACCAGACGAGATCCCTGCCACCCACACCCCTAGTGTGGGCATCATAGGGATTATTGGGATAGCGACCCCAATGTTGAAGCCTCTGCCTTGTGGGTCCACCAGTGTAATCCAGGCAAACAATTCCTGGATCTCAGTCAGAACTGTGTAATAGTGGCCTGCAGGCCACTGCAATAGTCAGAGAATACTCGGATGCACAAGGTGCCCACTAAAAGCGCATGCGAATAGCGCCAGCGTCACATTCTTTACTTAGGCAAAACTGACACCACAACGCACACGCCCAAACTAGTGAACCTCTCTCATCTTCCTGAAAAAAAAAAAAAAAAAAAAAAACAGTCCAGAAAACAGAAAGAGACGATCATAACCCAAACTACAAACTCGAGGAACAAACAGTGAGGGTTATAAATAACCAGATGGCTAGAGGCAGACTTAAGAACACACCCAACAAAAATCAGGACATAATGACCTCACCAGCAACCCCACAAACCAATGGACACTTCAATTCACTAGATATACAAGAAAACGACCTCAAAACAATGTTTCTCCAGCTATTAGAGGCCCATAAAGATGAAATGAACAAAGCCCTCAGAGAAATAGGCAAAGAAATTGAGACGAAAAAAAGGAAACAAATAGTGCTCTCAGAGAAATGACCATGAAAATTGAGGCAAACAAAGAAGAAATGAACAAAGCTCTCATAGATATACAGGCAATTATAGCCAAAGCAGTAGAGGCACAATTAGTAATACATAGAGAGGAAACAGACAAAAAAAAGAAGCTGTCATTGAAAAGCAGGACTCCACATTCAAACAGATGAAGGAAATGGTGCAAGATATGAAAACAGAATTAGATTCAATAGAGAAAACACGAATAGAGAAAAACCAGGAGCTGGAGAACATAGAGAAAAGATCAAGAACTACAAAGGTAAGCATCGCCAACATAATAAAAGAGATGGAAGAAAGAATCTTAGGAGCCAAAGATACACTTGTGGAAATTGACACATCTCTCAAAGAAAAAAATAAAATCAGAAAAGTTCCAAACACAAAACATCCAAGAAATCAAGGACACCATGAAAAGACAAAAATCTAAGAATAATAGGAGTAGAAGAAAAAGAAGACATCAGGCTCAAAGGTCCAGAAAATATTTTCAAGAAAATTATAGAAGAAAACTTTTCCAACTTAAAGAAGAAGATGTCCATAAACATACAAGAGGCCTACAGAACACCAAGTAGTCAAAACACTGAACCTACAGAACAAAGAAAATTCTAAAAGCAGCAAGGGAAAAAGGCCAAGTAACATATGAAGGTAGACCTATCAGAATCACACCAGATTTCTCAACAGAAACTATGAAAGCCAGAAGGGCCTGGACAGAAATCATACAGTCCTTAAGGGATCACAGATTCCAACCCAGACTACTATACCCAGCAAAACTTTCAATCAACATAGACAGAGAATTCAAAATATTCCATGACAAAACCAAATTTAAACAATATCTACATAGAAACCCAGCTTTACAGAAGTTACTAGAAGGGAAACTCCAAACCAAAGAAAACAACTACATCCAAGGAAACAGAGGAAATAGATAACTACACAACAAAAAAAAAAACCAAAAGAATACAAGCAATGAAACTCAGTGACACCACCAAGGCCACATCAAAAGTAAGTAACAATTGTTGGTCACTAGTATCTATCAACATCAACAGACTCAACTCCCCAATAAAAAGACACAGACTAACAGAATGGTTGTGGAAACAGGATCCAACATTCTGTTGCAACCAAGAAACACACTTATGCAACAAAGATAAACACTACCTCAGAGTAAAGGGCTGGAAAAATGTTTTTCAAGCAAATGGTTCCAGAAAACAAGCTGGAGTAGCCATCCTAATATCTAATAAAATAGACTTGATACCCAAGTTAATCAAAAAAGATAAGGACGGCCACTATATTCTCATCAAAGGAAAAATCCACCAAGAGGACATCACAATTTTGAATAACTATGCCCCAAATACAAGAGCACGCACATTCGTAAATGAAACAATATTAAAGCTTAAGTCACACATGGATCCTAATGCCTTCATAATGGGAGACTTCAACACTCCACTCTCACCAAGGGACAGATCAACTAGACAGAAAAAATAGGGAAATAAAAATACTTACAGAGACCCTAAATCAAATGGACCTAATAGACGTCTACAGATCTTTTCATCCAAACTCAAAAGAGTATACCTTCTTTTCAGCACAGCAGGGAACCTTCTCCAAAATAGACCATATAGTTGGTCATAAATAAAGCCTCAACAGATACAAAAAGATTGAAATAATCCCTTGTATTCTATCTGACCACCATGGACTAAAGCTCATCTCAACAAAAACAGAAATAACAAAAAGCCGACACGCACATGGAAACTGAACAACCTCTTACTCAATGACAGCTGGGTTAAGGAAGAAATAAAGAAAGAAATTAAAGACTTCCTAGAATTCAATGAAAATGAAGGCACAACATACCCAAATTTATGGGACACATTGAGAGCAGTGCTCAGAGGAAAATATATAGCACTAAGTGCCTGCAAGAAGAAATTTGTAACATCACATACAAACAACTTGATGGCCCAACTGAAAACCCTAGAAAAAAAAAGAAGCAGATACACCCAAGAGGAGCAGACAGCTGGAAATAATCAAACTCAGGGCTGAATTCAATCAGTTAGAAACAAATAAAACTAGTCAAAGAATCAATGAAACAAAAAGCTGGTTCTTTGAGAAAATCAACAAGATAGACAAAACCTTAGCCAAACTAACTAAAAAGCAGAGAGAATCTATCCAAATCAGCAAAATCAGAAATGAAAAGGGTGACATAACTACAGACACTGAGGAAATTCAAACAATCATTAGGTCATACTACAAAAGCCTATATGACAAAAATTTGAAAACCTAAATGAAATGGACAATTTTCTTGATAGATTCCATCTTCCAAAATTAAGTCAAGATCACATAGAAAGACTGAACAGCCCTATATCCGCCAAGAATATTGAAGCAGTCATTCACAGTCTCCCTTCCAAAAAAGCCCTGGGCCAGATGGATTCAGCGCAGAATTCTACCAGACCTTCAAAGAAGTGCTCACACCAATTCTCCTCAAACTCTTCCACAAAATAGAAACAGAAGGTACATTACCAAACTGATTCTATGAAGCAACGGTCACCCTGATACCTAAACCACACAAAGACCCAACAAAAAAAGAACTTCAGACCTATCTCTCTTATGAACATTGATGCAAAAATACTCAATAAAATACTTGAAACCGCATCCAAGGACACATCAAAGATATCATCCACCATGACCAAGTAGGCTTCATCCCAAGCATGCAAGGGTGGTTCAACATACAGGAAATCGATCATTGTAATCCACCACATAAACAAAGTGAAGGTGAAAAACCACATGATCATCTCCTTAGATGCTGAAAAAGCATTTGACAAAGTCCAAAACCCATTCATGTTTAAAGTCTTGGAGAGATCAGGGATACAAGGCACATAATTAAACATAGTAAAGGCAATATACAGCAAGCCTATAGCCAACATCAAACTCAATGGAGAGAAACTTAAATCAATCCCACTGAAATCAGGGACAAGACAAGGCTGCCCACTCTCTCCCTACCTCTTCAACATAGTACTTGAAGTCCTAGCCAGAGCAATAAGACAACTAAAGGAGATCAAAGGGATACAAATCGGAAAGGAAGAGGTCAAAGTGTCACAATTTGCAGATGATATGATAGTATACATGAGCGACTCCAAAAATTCAAGCAGAGAACTCCTTCAGCTCATAAACACCTTTAGCAAAGTGCCAGGATACAAAATCAACTCAAAGAAATCAGAAGCCCTCCTGTATACCAAAGACAAAAGGGCCGAGAAAGAAATTAGGGAAACAACACCTTTCACAATAGCCACTAACCACATATAGTACCTTGGAGTGACACTAACCAAGCAAGTGAAAGACCTGTTTGAGAAAAACTTCAAATCTCTGAAGAAAGAAATTGAAGAAGATCTCAGAAGATGGAAAGATCTCCTGTGCTCATGGATTTCTAGGATTAACATTGTGAAAATGGCCATCCTGCCAAAAGCAATCTACAGATTCAATGCAGTTCCCATAAAATACCAACTCAGTTCTTTACAGACCATGAAAAAAAAGATTCTCAGCTTCATATGGAGAAACAAAAAACCCAGAATCTCCAAAATGATCCTGTAAAACAACAGATGATCTGGAGTTATCTCCATCCCCGATCTCAAGTTGTACTTCAGAGCAATAGTAATAAAAACTGCATGGTATTGGCATAGAAACAGAAAGGAGGATCAATGGAACTGCATAGAAGACCCAGAAATAAACCCACACACCTATGAATACTCGATTTTTGACAAGAAGCCAAAACCATTCAATGGAAAAAAGACAGCATCTTCAACAAATGGTGCTGGTCCAACTGGATGTCCACATGCAGAAAAATGAAAATAGATCCATATTTATCACCCTGCACAAAACTAAAGTCTAAGTGGATCAAAGACCTCAACATAAAACCAGACACTCTAAATGTGTTAGAAGAAAAAGTAGGGAACAGCCTAGAACTCATTGGCACAGGAGACAACTTCCTGAACAGAACACCAACAGGACAGGCTCTAAGAGCAACAATCAATAAATGGGACCTCATGAAACTGAAAAGCTTCTGTAAAGCAAAGGACACCGTCATCAAAACAAAGCGACTGCCTACATATTGGGAAAGAATCTTCACTAACCTTTCATCTGACAGAGGACTAATATCCAGTATATGCAAAGAACTAAAGAAGCTGAAAACAACAAACCAAGTAATCCACTTTAAAAAATGGGGAACAGAGCTAAACAGAGAATTCTCTGTAGAGGAATATCTAATGGCAGAGAAACACTTAAAGAAATGCTCAACCTCATTAGCAATCAGGAAAATGCAAATCAAAACAACCCTGAGATTTCACCTCACACCCATCAGAATGGCCAAGATGAAAAACTCAAGTGACAACATGTACTGGAGAGGTTGTGGAGAAAGGGGAACCCTCTTCCAATGCTGGTGGGAATGTAAACTTGTACAACCACTCTGGAAATCTATCTGGCACTTTCTAAGACAATTAGGAATAGTGCTTCCTTAAGACCCAGCTATACCACTGCTAGGTATATACCCAAACTTTGCTCAAGTACACAAAAGGGATACTTGCTTAACCATGTTTATAGCAGCTTTATTTATAATAGACAGAACCTGGAAACAACCCAGATGTCCATCAATGGAGGAATTGATGCAGAAATTGTGGTACATCTTCACAATGGAATACTACTCAGCAATCAAAATGAGGAAATCATGAAATTTAGAGGCAAATGGTGAGATGGATCTAGAAAAGATCATTCTGAGTGAAATATCCCAGAAGGAGAAAGACAAACACGGTATATAGTTACTTGTATAGACCTATAAGATATGACAAACATAATGAAATTTATACACCTAAAAATGATAATCAAGAGAGCGGACATGGGGTAACATGATCAATCCTCGTTTAGAAAGACACATGGGATGTGCATTGAACGTATGATAGGAGTCTACTGCCAAAGGCATCTGAAAGACTCTAACTAGAAGTGTTTTCAAAGTAGATACAAAGACTCATGACCAAACCTCCGGCAGAATACAGGGAATCATATGAAAGAAGGGGAGTTAGTATGATGTGGATAGTAAAGGAGCTCCACAAGGAAGAAATATATCTGGGCACAGGGTCTTTTCAGAGACTGACATTCCACAAAGGACCATGTATGGATATAACTTAGAACCTCTGCTCAGATGTAGCACGTGGTAGCTTAGTAACCATTTGGTTTCCGATAGTGAGGGGAACAAGGACTGTTTCTAACAGGAACTCAATGGCTGGCTCTTTGACCTCCCCATCCCCCAAGGGAGGAGCCGTCCTGTTAGGCTACAGAGGAGGGCTTCCCAGCCAGTCCTGAAGATACCTGATAAAACAGGATCAGATGAATGGGGAGGAGGTCCCCCCCATCAGTGGACTTGGAAAGGGGCACGGTGGAGATGAGGGATGTAGGGTGGGATTGGGAAGGAATGAGGGATCGGGATACAGCTGGGATACAGAGTTAATAAAATGTAACTGATAAGAAAATATAAATTTAAAAAAAAGAAAAAAAAAAACCGGGTATCTTGGACTTTCATACATTGCAAGTAAGAGCAACATTAGCTTATAAATTAATTTTTTTTAAATTTTTTTATTAATTACACTTTATTCATTTTGTATCCCCCCATAAGCCCCTCCCTCCTCCCCTGCCGATCCCACCCTCCCTCCCCTTTCTGCATGCATGCCACTCCCCAAGTCCACTGATAGGGGAGGTTCTCCTCTTCTTTCTGATCTTAGTCTATCAGTTCTCATCAAAAGTGGCTGCATTGTCCTCTACTCCAACCAAGGACTATCCGTGGAGATAACCTAGAACCCTGACAATGCAGCCACTTCTGATGAGAACTGATAGACTAAGATCAGAAAGAAGGAGACGAGGACCTCCACTATCAGTGGACTTGGGGAGGGGCATGCATGCAGAAAGGGGGGGAGGGTGATACCAGGAGGGGAGGAGGGAGGGGCTTATGGGGGGATACAAAATGAATAAAGTGTAATTAATAAAAGATAAAAAAATAAAGAATTTGTAATGGATCACTGCCTTCATGAGTGCTAATTTTGAAAAGATATGTTTTGGTGACAGTAAATTTAAGGAATCAACCATAATATTACTGTGCCTACTACTATCTGAAGACTTCCTTGGCCCTGGGTATATCAGCGATTCATATGAGCTCATGACTGGCCAAATAATTCAGTCTACTGGAAGGTCTGAGCTTGAAACATCCAAGAGACTGTAGAATTTCAGAATGAATATTGTCTTAATTTGGAGATTTAATAAGATAATCTTAACTTGAGTTAAAATCTATAAATCACAATATGCATAGACTTGTTGAAACAAACGGCTTACATGCACTTGCACACAAATTTGTTATTAATAATGCTAATCCATTTGAAGAACCAATTTTCCAAAGATTTAATTTGTTTGATAACAAAATGGCTAGGATGCATGTATTCTTTCTAATAGTTTCTTACTTTGGAGGAGGGCATTTGAGATGCTTTGTTTTCAGATATTTCAATGCATTCATTCATCCTTTCAATAAATGTTTAATTCCTATGAAAACCAAGATAGTTATCAAGCAGATGAAACTAAAATGAGTTTATCCATTAACCCAGCTGTGATTACATTTTCACACCCTGCAAAATACTGTTTTGGGACTTGGGTATAGCATAGTATAGAGTCATCACAGAAGCATCCTTGCTCATTTCAAAAGAACTTGTATTCTATCTACAATTAGAAAATGCTGCTGTGGCTCATAAAGCTGTATATAAATTCTGTGTTAGATGACGATGAAAGCCTGGAAAGGTGTTTACTAAAGCTCCTGCTTCCATTTTTGACATTTAATCACTGACAGCTTGCAGGCCCCTTCACAGCCCTCTCCCCTTCTGCTCTACATCTGAGCAAGCTGATATGGAAACTTGGATATTTCTCACATTGGCATAAATGGAAAGATAAAACCATGCAAACCCTTGTCCGTGCTACTGAACATGAATATTCACATAAACCCCAGTGCCACAATAAAGACCAGTGCTGGTCTTTTTTTGTACCTGCTCATGCTTTTACAAATTTGATTATCAAATTTTTACTGTTTTTTAATATAAAACTTTATTACACTAGGTTTTATGTCTTCTATCTGTGTGAATATGCTTAGTTTTAATATGAGAATTAAATTTTGGATGTAGGAGGATACTACTTAGGATAAAGCCACTCTCTGGAGGGAAGAAAGTGCGATTTGGGGGAGAATTATGGCAAAATTATGGCAAAAAGAAGGTAGTAATGGAAATTTGAAGAAAGTAGACTGTTAGTTCTGTGGTCTTTAGGGAGGAGGATATTCCAGAACGAAAAACAGATTGTGAGAATGACAATTAAATGCAGTAAAGGCAATCATTAGTCAGAGAAATGGGATGAGATACTGGAGATGAAAAAGTGAGGAGGAACTCAAGAGTATATACAATCAGAGTAATAACAGTGGAAGGACTGGGTGAGACAAAATCTACTGGATCATTTTAAGGAGTTACTGAGTTTTGTCTGAGACATAGAGAAAATTACAGCAAACCAAAGTTCCTAACTTTCAATATATCGTTATTTTTTCTGTTGTTATTTTTTAGAACTTTTAAAGAAGTGCCTGATTATGTGAGAGCATTGAAGACTTTGAAAAGAATTGATAACAAGTAAGTCCACATGAAGGTAAACCTATTATTCAGGTTTCTCTAGAGTAACAGAATTTAAGGAATGAATCTTTATATAGATAGAAAGGGAATTTATTAGAATGACTTACAGGCTGTAGTCCAGCTAATCCAACAATGTCTGAATATGAATAGAAAGCCCAAGAATCTAGTGGTTTCTCAAGCCATGAAGCTGATGTCTCCACTGGTCTTCAGTATACACTGGAATTCTGAAGAACTAGGTTTTAATGCCAGGGAAATAATATATAATAATATATTGCTATCAAGGTGAAATCAAGCAGACAAAGAATAAAAGCTTCCTTCTTCCATGTTTTCATATAGGACCCCAGCAGAAGGTATGGTCCAGATTAGAGATGGCTTTTCCCAGCCCAAAAGATCTGGATTAAAGGTACACCTTTAAAGAATATGGATTAACTTTGTGCAGAGTGATATATATGGGTCTATTTGGATTTTCTACATGTGGTCTTCCAGTTAGACCAGCACCATTTGTTGAAGATGCTATTTTTTTTTTCATTATATGATTTTGGCATTTTTGTCAAAATCAGGTGTCCATAGGTGTCTGGGCTTATTTCTGAATCTTCTATTTGATTCCATTGATCCACCAGTCTGTTTCTATGACAGTACCATGAAGTTTTATTACTGTTGTTCAATAGTATAGCTTAAGATCAGGGATGGAGATACCTCCAGAAGATCTTTTATTGTAGAGGATTGTTTTATCTATTTTGGGTTTCTTGTTATTCCATATGAAGTTGATAACTTTTCTTTCAAGTTCTATAAAGAATTGTGTTGGTAATTTGATGGGCATTACATTGAATCTGTAGATTGCTTTTAGTAAAATAGCCATTTTTACTGTTAATCCCACCAAGCCATGAGCATGGGAGATGTTTTCATCTTCTGCTATCTTCTATTTCTTTCTTCAAAGACTTGAACTTTTTTTCATACAAGTCTTTAACTTGTTTAGTTAGAGTTACACCAAGATACTTTATGTATTTTGAAGCTATTGTGAAGGGTGTTGTTTCCCTAATTTCTTTCTCAGCCCACTTGTCTTTTTTTGAGCCCATGTGATTTTTTTTGAGTTAATTTTGTATCCAGCCACTTTTCTGAAGTAATTATAGGAGTTCCCTTGTAGAAATTTGGGTTGACTCATGTATATTATTATATCATCCATAAATAGTAATACTTTGACTTCTTCCTTTCTGATTTGAATCTCCCTTATCTCCTTTAAGTCTCTTATTACTCTAGCAAGGACTTCAAGTAGAGAGTGGGCTGCCTGGCCTTGTCCCTGGTTTCAGTGCGATTGATTTTTTTTTCTCTCTGTTTAGTTTGATGTTGGCTATAGGCTTGCTGTAGATTGCCTTTAGTATGGATCCAGGCAGTCCTGATTAGACTTAACAAGCTATGGGCAGATAGCAATAGTGGAGAACTCCCTCTTTCAGTATACTAAGGGAAAGGGATGAGAGGAAGAGGGAAGGAGAGTAGGACTGGGGGAAGTTGAGGGAGGAAACTTAAATTGGGATATAATGAATAAATTGTGAAAAAATAATTAAAATGTAAAAAAATGAAGAAAAAAGAAGAATCTGGATTAAAGGTGTGTCTTTCTAGCTCAAAGAACCAGATTAGAAGTGGATCTTACTACTTCAAACTAAGCAAAAATCCCTCACAGGTGTTTCCTTCATTTATGGGTTTTAGTTAATTCCAGAAATAATCAACTTGACAACCAAGAATTGCCATCACAATGTCTAATACTGTAAACCTGATCAAAGGCTATTTGCTGAGACACACATAGTCTTAGCTTGAAGTAGGAATATTGGAAATCAAAAAGAAGGCCATTTAAATTTCAGGCGAACATCCTTTCCAGGATCATGACTTGTGATTTTACCTGGTCTGCCTTTCTTCAGCAGTTCTCAGTCCATTCTGTCCTGGTCAAAGATTTTGTTAAAATGTTTTGGCCCCTCATATCAATGAAGGCCACCTTACTCATAATGGTTAAGCAGGGCTTTCTTCTGTTTAACTGTTCTCCAGAGAGCTATTGGTCAGGACGTTGTTATATAGTAATTGATCTGTACACTTATGAAAGACTTGAAGCAAATTTGCTAATGACATGCCAGAAAGATACACATGATGATGAAATGTGAAATCAATACTAATCCATATAATCTAGATAGATATTTTTGCTATGGGTTTTCTGACCAGGAATTTTATTTTTGTCTAGGAATTTTACAGATTGAGATCAAGCACAACAGTAAACGAATTAGAGCCTACGGGAGTTGTGAGAGTAACTTTAACTCCTGAAAAAAAATGACAATGAATATGATTTCTGCTCTTTAAAATCTGCATGCTTGATCTGTCCATTAGACCTATAGCAAGTGTTATTATATATCAAGGGGTATAAATACTGGGATCATTCAGTTGTCCTTGGAGATTATTTTTCATCATTTTTTGACACAGAGAGCAGATCCCTCTGTTTATCACAATCTCTTATAAAATATATTTGGGCTTTCCATTATTATTATTAATAATAATATTGATATTATTATTATTATGCTATTAGTTGCTTTATCCTGGTAATTGGTAGTAATGTTTGGAATTATATGGTGTTGTTTGTTGGACAGTTTTTGAAGATATGAAAAGATTCTACAGAATTAACAAAATGTAACTAATGAGAAAAATAAAATTAAAAAAAATCAAAACCAAAAATGTTAAAAAAGAAAAGAAGAAAGAAAGAAAAGATTCTACTGAGTAGTATATTCTAAAATGGTCGATTTTGCAACATAAAATAAACCTTAAAAGAAGCTATTCTGAAGGTTAAAAGATAAAAGCCTCTTACATGAGCCTTTTCCTGCTGATCATCTTGCAAAGGAATGTTCTGGGAAGCATGAGGCTTGCCTCAAGCATTCTCAGATTTTATGAAAACTTGGGAATCATCAGGACAGTACTGAATTGACTATCATGTTCAATAGTGGTGTTGTAGTCTCTTCTTTTCTTTGCATTCAGGGTCCTAAATAGCTAATAGGTATTTTAATATCATATGAATAGCAGAGCTGAAATATGATATGATTTACTAGTTTTGACCTCATCATAGAATAGTAAGTACCCAACTTAAATAGCTGTCTAAAATTGATGTATGGCCATAGCATAATGTCCTTATGAATGTGATGACACTATTTTGCCACTAAGCAGAAATCAGAATAATATTTTAATATTTATTTAAGATTACATATCAGTTGTAAAGCTCGAGTTGCATAGATCTTTGTGCCCTCTTTTTCGTGTGTATCAGTTAGCTATTTTTGTCTGTTTTACTAGGATTGAGAATAAGTAATTCCTAGCATAGTTCAAGGTAGTTACTGACAGATTGAAGTTGCAAACTGACCATCCATGAGCAGATTTTTATTACTTGTTGAATCCTTTTTTAAATTAAATTTTTATTTTTTTACATTATTTACATTTTATCACTTTGTATCCCAGCTGTAGCTCCTCCCTCATTCCCTTCCAATTCCACCCTCCTTCCTTCATCTCCTCCCATGCCCCTCTCCAAGTCAACTGATAGAGGAGGTCCTCCTCTCCTTCCATCTGACCCTAGCCTTTCAGGTCTCATCAGAGCTAGCTGCAATGTCTTCTGCTGTGGCCCAGCAAGGCTTCTCCCCCATCAGGGGGAGGTGATCAAAGATCCAGCCACTGAGTTCAAGTCACAGACGGTCTCTGTTTCCCCACTTGGATACTGAGCTGCCATGGCTACATCAACAGGCCTTTTATAGTTCCTGATTTTCTTTGTGTGTTAGGGGGTGATAAGAAACAGGGGCTTGTGGGCACTTAACTCAAGCTGACTATCTGTCTGATTCTATTATTTACTCATTGTACCAAATTTGTGAAAGTTACATCTTTCAAATAGCTGCAGCTTTACTTTGAGCATGCTGCTGTGGCAGTCCTCAAACTCAGTGTCATGATACCCATTGAGAGATAATATCAGGTCATTCCACTGTTTTTGTGCCACACTCCTTTAACTAAAAATCACTGGAAAAATTGATCACATAGTTAACATCAGGCTCTCATAGCAATAACTTTGTTTCAATATAAATTGACTAAGATTTCGGGAAATTCAACATTTTTTTTTTCCATTTTAGCAAATAAGCCTGTTTTCTTCTCTGCAGTGTCAACATTATATCATCTGTAGCTGTGAAATTAATAATGACATTGAGCTTATTCTGACTAATATATATATATATATCTTATGGCATTCCACAGATAAAGTTCATCACTCTTTTTATAATTTTTATTTTATTTTTATATTAATCACAGGTTGCTTAATTTGTATCCCAGCCATAGCCCCTTCCTCATTCCCTCCCAATCCTACCCCCCTTCCCTCATCTCCTCCCTGCCCCCTTCCAAGTAAAATGCTAAGAGAGGTCCTCTCCTAGCATCCTTCCATCTGACCCTAACTTATCAGGTATCTCCAGGACTGGCTGCCATGACCTCCTCTGTGGTCTAGCAAGACTCTTCCTCCCTCAGAATGTGGGAGGAAAGGAGCCAGTCATTGTATTCATGACAGAAATAGTTCCTGTTCTCCTTACGAGGGAACCCATTTGATTACTGATCTATCATGGGCTACATCTGAGCAGGGGTTATATCCATACATGGTCCTTGGTTGGAGAAACAGTCTCATAGAGGGCCCCTGTGACCTGATATATTTTGTCCTTCTGGAGCTCCTGTCCTCTCTAGATCATACTAACTCCCCCTTCATTCATATGCCCAAGGTTTGGTTATGAGTCTCCGCATCTGCTTTGATACACTGCTAGGTAGAGTCTTTCAGAGGTCCTCTGCAGTAGGTGCTTTCTCAGACAATTAGAAATAGTGCTTCCTCAAGATCCAGCTGTACCACTCCTAGGCATATATCCAAAAGAAGCTCAAGTACACAACAATGACATTTATTCAAGCATGTTTGTAGCAGCTTTATTCATAATAGAACCTGGAAACAACCCAGATGTCCATCAACGAAGGAATGGAAACAGAAATTGTGGTACATTTACACAATGGAATACTACTCAGCAATTAAAAACATGGAAATTATAAAATTTGCAGGCAAATGGTGGGATCTAGAAAAGATCATCCTGAGTGAGGTATCCCAGGAATAGAAAGACACACATGGTATATACTCACTTATATAGACCTATAAGATAGGATAAACATACTAAAATATGTGCACCTAAAGAAGATAAAGAAGAAAGAGGTCCCAGAATAAGATGATCAATACTCACTTAGAAATATAAATGGGATGGACAGTGGAAGTAGGATAAAACAAGTAACAGGACTGTTCATCACTCTTAACAAAGTCTTTATTTCCATTTTTCCCACCCTCCTTGACAGATGTAGGCATTTTACAAGATATTATAAACATTTCCTTCCAACCCAGACACCAAGTAAGCATTTTATATTTCTGATCTTTAATGGGTATCTCTGACTTACTTTGCTGCTAGCTCAGAATATTACCTTCAAAGTTAGATTTTATATTAAGAAAATGATGGCATATGCCCAGCCCTTCTCATAGAAGAGGGAATTTTTGAATAGTGTAATGTTGGCAGAGTTACTGAATAACTTAATTCAAGTCCTTCATGTTAGAGAATATGGAGAAAAATTAATACTTCTGAGACCTTCTACAATCTGACCCCATCATTGATGGTCCTCCTGACTTCTTAACTCTGGAAGTGTAATACACAGTGTATATGAGTGTGTATTTGAGTGTATGTGTGTATTCACTATTTTGAGGACTGTTAATTAGGTCCATATCTTCCACTTTCATTTAAGTAGCAGTGCTCCTGAGTTATAACATTTGGATGATGTAGAAACCAACCTTTCACCCTTCACATTTTCTTTTTTGCTCTTCACGAAGACTGCATAGTCATAGATCCCATGTCTGGTTATTTCATGCTATATTTGTGAACTACTGTCACAAACACTTGTTCAGAAATACCCTCACGGGAGACTCCAAGATGGTGGCGAGCAGAGCGCACCATTTTGGAGAGGCAGAAGACATGAATCTCCGGAATTGGTGAGTGGAGAGTCAATCGAAGCTAGAATTTGGACTTTTGGGCTTTCTAAAGGAGAGGGGCCACCACAGAAGCGTGGAGTGCTAGTAGATTTAGATCGGGCTCGGACTTCTCCTGGAAGGAAATAGGGCGCTTCCCTTGTCCGGGCCTCCCTAGGGGAAACCCACACACAGCACCAAGCAGCTGAGCGCAAAGCTCACACCCGGGAGATCAAGGCAGCAGAGACAGTGCTCCGGGACCCTTACAGCAGCGGTCTGCTGTAACCACCCGTTGAACACCCATCCCTTCCTTGGACACATGTCCCACTCAGGGCCCTCCAGACCCGAGGAGCATCCACTCCCCCATCCCGCCAAAGCGATCCCAAACTAGACCACAGCAGGAAGTGCAGTGGAGCTCATGTCCCAAGCGGCCAGAGCTCAATAACCCCAGAAACCTCCTCACAGGAGCAGCACAGGCCCAATCACAGAGCTCCAACCACTGAGCACTAACCACAGAGACTCAGATCCACAATACAATTCTTCCCGGATACCAAAGCCGCAAAGCTCAGTGTCTTGGACCCAATACAGTTGGAGGCAGGGAGGCAGGGCTCCAGACCCCGCAGCTGCAGCAAAGAGTAGTAAGGACCTGCTAAACGCCACCACTCAGAGGAGAACACACCCCACCTAGGGCCCTCTCACCGAACTCTTGACCCGCGGAACACACCCCCACTACCACCACAAACCGGCTTTGCAGGAGTGCACGCACCTTACTCCACCCCGCCAGAGCGTACACCCAATACAGTGCTAGCCACAGAGACTCAGATCCACAGTACAACCCTTCCCAGGCCCCAAGTCTGCAAGTGGCAGAACAGAATACACAGGGCTTCCCAGCCAGTGATTGTATGGGCCATCCAACCCCACAGTGGCAGAAAACCAGCTGAATAGACACCAAAGACCAGCAGACTTATAAAATCAATACGCGCGCACATTCTTCAACAGCACTTGCTATCCCTTAGCGCCTGCGATCCCTTAGCGCCTGCAACAACTTCAGTGCCTGCAGGGCACCCCTCTCACACACTGAAGGCCTCTTCATTCACCAACACCCTGTCCCTTAGAACACACCCACAAACACAAGCTCAAACACACGTTACCCCGCATTTGTCCTTCTGTGCCTGCGAACTTTCCTTCTACAGGTATAGCTGAAAAACCAACGCACACACTGAAACCACTAGACCTCACCCATTTTCCTGAAGAATTCTCCAGATACCAGAGAAAAACCAGTCTGACCTGCAGAATCCAGGAACAGACAGTGAACACTACGGATAACCAAATGGCCAGAGGTCAGCGAAAGAACACAACCAATGCAAATCAAGATATCATGGCTTCACCGGCAACCTCCAAAATTATCGGACATTTCAACTCAGCAGAAACACAAGAAAATGATTTTAAAGCTATGATTATCCAGTTAATTGAGGCACATAAAGAGGAAACCAACAAATCTCTCAGAGAAATAGTCATAGAGATTCAAACAGTTAAAGAGGATACAAAAAAATCCCTTAAAGATTTGGCCTCCCAAATAGAAACAAAGAAAAACGAAGTGAACGAAGAAGCTCTTAAAGAAACACATGGAAATATAGCCAAACAAATGGAGGCAGAAGCAGAGGCACTAAGAGAAGAAACAAACAAAAAAATAGAGACCATCTTGGAGACACAGGAATCCACACTCAAACAGATAAAGGAAATGTTGCAAGACATGAAAACAGAATTAGAATCAATAAAGAAAACACAAACCGAGAAAACACTGGAACTGAAGAACTTAGAGAAAAGAGAAGGAATCACAAAGGTAAGCATCACTAATAGAATACAAGAGATGGAAGAGAGAATCTCGGGTGCTGAAGATACACTCACAGAAATTGATACTTCTCTCAAAGCAAAAATAAAATCAGAAAAATCCCAAACACAAACGATCCAACAAATCAAGGACGCCATGAAAAGGCAAAATCTAAGAATAATAGGAATTGAAGAAGAAGAGGAGTCCAGAAACTATTTTCAAGAAAATCATAGAAGAAAATTTTCCCAACCTAAAGAAAGAGATGTCCACAAACATACAAGAGGCCTACAGAACACCAAATAGACTAGACCAGAGAAGAAACTCCTCATGCCACATCATAATCAAAACACTTAATCTACAAAAAAAAAAAGAAAAGATACTAAAAGGAGCAAGGGAAAAAGGCCAAGTAACATATAAAGGCAAACCTATGAGAATCACACCGGACTTCTCATCAGAAACTATGAAAGCCAGAAGGGCCTGGGGAGATATCATGCAGGCCCTAAGGGACCACAGATGCCTACCTAAACTACTTTACCCAGCAAAGCTTTCAATCAACATAGATGGAGAAAATAAAATATTCCACGAGAAAACTAAATTTAGGCAATATTTGAACAGCAACCCAGCCCTACAGAAGATACTAGAAGGAAAATTCCAATCCAATGAAAACAAATACACCCAAGAAAACATAGGTTAAAGATAATTTCCAACAAAAAGCAAAAGCAAACAAGCAATGATTCACAGTAACATCACCAACTCCACAATAATAGGAAATAACATTCAATGGTCATTATTATCTATCAACATCAATGGACTCAACTCTCCAATAAAAAGACACAGACTAACAGAATGGGTGCAGAAACAGAAACCAACATTCTGCAGCATCCAAGAAACACACCTACGAAACAAAGATAAACATTACCTGAGAGTAAAAGGCTGGAAAACAGATTTTCAAGCAAATGGACCCAAAAAACAAGCAGGAGTGGCTATCCTAATATCTAATAAAATAGATTTTCAACCAAAACTAATCAAAAAAAGACATAGAGGGGCACTACATTCTCATCAAAGGAAAAATTCACCAAGAAGACATCACAATCCTAAACATCTATGCCTCAAATACAAGAGCACCTACATTCATAAATGAAACATTATTAAAGCTTAAACCACACATTGATCGCAATACCCTAATAGTGGGTGACTTCAACACCCCACTCTCACCAAGGGACAGATAAACTAGACAGAAACCAAATAGGGAAATAAAAGCACTTACACAGACCCTAAATCAAATGGACCTAATAGATGTCTACATATCTTTCCACCCAAACTCAAAAGAGTATACCTTCTTTTCAGCACCTCATGGAACCCTCTCCAAAATAGACCATGTAGTTGGTCACAAAGCAAACCTCAACAAATATAAAAAGATTGAGATAATCCCTTGTATTCTATCAGACCACCATGGACTAAAGCTTGACATCAACAACAATGGAAATAACCAAAAACCTACACGCACATGGAAACTGAACAATTTGTTACTCAATGACAGCTGGGTTAAGGAAGAAATAAGGAAAGAAATTAAAGACTTCCTAGAACTCAATGAAAATGAAGGCACAACATACCCAAATTAATGGGACACATTGAAAGCAGTGCTCAGAGGAAAATTTATAGCACTAAGTGCCTGCAAGAAGAAATTTGTAACATCACATACAAACAACTTAATGGCCCAACTGAAAACACTAGAAAAAAAAGAAGCAGATACACCCAAGAGGAGCAGAAGGCTGGAAATAATCAAAATCAGGGCTCAAATCAATCAATTAGAAACAAATAAAACTATTCAAAGAATCAATGAAACAAAAAGCTGGTTCTTTGAGAAAATCAACAAGATGGACAATCCCTTAGCCAAGCTAACTAAAAAGCAGAGAGAATCTATCCAAATCAGCAAAATCAGACATGAAAAGGGTGACATAACTACAGACACTGAAGAAATCCAAACAATCATTAGGTCATACTACAAAAGCCTATACACCACAAAATTTGAAAATCTAAATGAAATGGACAATTTTCTTGATAGATTCCATCTACCAACATTAACTCAAGATCAGGTAGAAAGACTGAATAACCCTACATCCCCCAAGGAAATTGAAGCAGTCATTAACCTTCTCCCCACCAAAAAGAGCCTTGTGCCCGATGGTTTCAGTGCAGAATTTTACCAGACCTTCAAAGAAGTGCTAATACCAATTCTCCTCAAACTATTCCACAAAATAGAAACAGAAGGAACACTTCCAAACTCATTCTATGAAGTGACAGTCACCCTGATTACCCAAACCACACAAAGACCCAACAAAAAAAGAGAACTTAAGACATATCTCTCTTATGAATATTGATGCAAAAATACTCAATAAAATACTTGCAAACCGAATCCAAGAACACATCAAAGATATCATCCACCATGATCAAGTAGGCTTCATCCCAGGCATGAAAGGATGGTTCAACATATGGAAATCCATCAATGTAATCCACCACATAAACAAACTAAAGGAGAAAAACCACATGATCATCTGCTTGGACGACGAAAAAGCATTTGACAAAGTCCAACAACCATTCATGTTTAAAGTCTTGGAGAGATCACGGATACAAGGCACATAATTAAACATAGTAAAGGCAATATACAGCAAGTCTATAGCCAACATCAAACTCAATGGAGAGAAACTTAAATCAATCCCACTGAAATCAGGGACAAGACAAGGCTGCCCACTCTCTCCATATCTCTTCAACATAGTACTTGAAGTCCTAGCCAGAGCAATAAGACAACTAAAGGAGATCAAGGGGATACAAATTGGAAAGGAAGAGGTCAAAGTGTTACTATTTGCAGATGATATGATAGTATACATGAGTGACCCAAAAATTCAACCAGAGAACTCCTTCAGCTGATAAACACCTTCAGCAAAGTGGCAGGGTACAAAATCAACTCAAAAAAATGAGAAGCCCTCCTGTACACAAAAGACAAAAGGGCTGAGAAAGAAATTAGGGAAACAACACCCTTCACAATAGCCACTAATAACATAAAGTACCTTGGGGTGACTCTAACCAAGCAAGTGAAAGACCTGTTTGAGAAAAACTTCAAATCTCTGAAGAAAGAAATTGAGGAAGATCTCAGAAGATGGAAAGATCTCCCGTGCTCATGGATTGCTAGGATTAACATTGTGAAAATGGCCATCCTGCCAAAAGCAATCTACAGATTCAATGCAATTCCCATCAAAATACCAACTCAATTCTTTTCAGACCTTGAAAAAAAGATTCTCAGTTTCATATGGAGAAACCCAGAATCTCCAAAACAACCCTGTACAACAACAGATCATCTGGAGGTATCTCCATCCCTGATCTCAAGTTGTACTACAGAGCAATACTAATAAAACCCACATGGTATTGGCATAAAAATAGAAAGGAGGATCAATGGAACCGAATAGAAGACCCAGAAATAAACCCATGTACCTATGAATACTCGATTTTTGACAAAGCAGCCAAAACCATTCAATGGAAAAAAGATAGCATCTTCAACAGCTGGTGCTGGTCTAATTGGATGTCTACATGCAGAAAAATGAAAATAGATCCACAGTTATCACCCTGCACAAAACTAAAGTCCAAGTGGATCAAAGACCTCAACATAAAAGCAGATACGCTAAATCTGTTAGAAGAAAAAGTGGGGAACAGCCTAGAACTCATTGGCACAGGAGACAACTTCCTGAACTGAACTCCAACAGCCCAGGCTTTAAGAGCAACAATCAATGAATGGGACTTCATGAAACTGAAAAGCTTCTGTAAAGCAAAGGACACCGTCATCAAAACAAAACGACTGCCCACAGACTGGGAAAGAATCTTCACCAACCCTTTATCTGACAGAGGGCTAATATCCAGTATATACAAAGAACTAAAGAAGCTGAAAAGCAACAAACCAAGTAATCCAATTAAAAAATGGGGAGCAGAGGTAAACAGAGAATTCTCAACAGAGGAATATCGAATGACAGAGAAACACTTAAAGAAATGCTCAACCTCATTAGCCATCAGGGAAATTTGCAAATCAAAACGATCCTGAGATTTCACCTTACACCCATCAGAATGGCCAAGATGAAAAACTCAAGTGACAACACATGCTGGAGAGGTTGTGGAGAAAGGGGAACCCTCCTCCATTTCTGGTGGGAATGTAAACTGGTACAACCACTTTGGAAGTCAATCTGGTGCTTTCTCAGACAACTAGGAATAGTGCTTCCTCAAGACCCAGCTATACCACTGCTAGGCATATACCCAAACTTTGCTCAAGTACACAATAAGGACATTTGCTCAACCATGTTTGTAGCAGCTTTATTTGTAATAGCCAGAAGCTGGAAACAACCCAGATGTCCATCAATGGAGGAATGGGTACAGTAATTGTGGTATTTTTACACAATGGAATGCTACTCAGCAATCAAAAAGGAGGAAATCATGAAATTTGCAGGCAAATGGTGGGATCTAGAAAAGATCATTCTGAGTGAAGTATCCCAGAAGGAGAAAGACAAACATGGAATATACTGGCTTATATAGACCTAAAAGATATGATAAACATAATGAAATCTATACACCTAAAGAAGATAATCAAGAAAGTGGACACGGGGTATGATGATCAATCCTCATTTAGAAAGACAAATGGGATATGCATTGAACATATGACAGGAGTCTACCGCAGAAGGCATCTGAAAGACTCTACCTAGCAGTGTATCAAAGTAGATCTAGGACTCATAACCAAACACACTGCAGAGTGCAGGTAATCATATGAAAGAAGGGGAGTTTGATGTGGAAAGGATAGGAGCTCCACATGGACCAAACATATGTGGGCACAGGGTCTTTTCTGAGATGGACACTCAACCAAAGACCATGAAAAGATAAAACCGAGATCCTCTGCTCGGATATGACCCGTGATAGCTCAGTAATCAATTGGTTTCCCATAATAAGGGGAACAAGGACTATCTCTAACAGGAACTCAATGACTGGCTCTTTGACCTCCCCACCTCCCAAGGGAGGAGCAGTCCTGTTAGGCCACAGAGGAGGACTTTGCAGCCAGTCCTGAAAATACCTGACAAAACGGAGTCATATGAAAGGGGAGGAGGTCCTCCCCTATTAGTGGACTTGGAAAGGGCAGGGAGGAGATGAGGGAGGGAGAGTGGGACTGGGGAGCTAATGAGGGATACAGCTGGGATACAGAATTAACTAAATGTAACTAATGAGAAAAATAAAATTAAAAAAAAAGAAATATCCTCACATATGTTCTGAAATTTGTTGTTTCTTTTCATTTAGTCCTATGCCTAAGAGTTCAGTTCTTCTCACCACAGAATGAATAACGGTTCTAGGAGAAGCTACACTGCCTCTGCAAAACAGATGGAAGAGTCTGAGTCTTTATGGCAACAAAGAAAGGAAGATTAGAAGTAAATTATAAGGACAATCAGATCTGCACAAGTCTAGACTGGAGCTCAGGAGGCTTTCCCGAACCCTGTATGTGTTAATGTGCTGAATGTCTTATAGCAGCTAGGTTCCTTGTCATAGAGCTAACCACTCACACTCTTCTAGGGCTGTAAAAAGTCAACACAGGCTTCACAGAGAAGTGGAACAAATGAGTATATCAGACACCGTGAGGTAAGGCTAGCTGTGTTTATCCTCTCAAATCCCACATAACAAACTTCTTTTTCATTTTTGTTTTTCTAATTTTATTTTACGTTTATTATTTACAGTTTATTCACTTTGTATCCCAGCTGTAGTCCCCTGCCCCATCCCCTCTCAATCCCACCCTCCCTCCCTCTTCTTCTCCTATGCCCCTCTCTCAGTCCAATGATAGGGGAGGTCCTCCTCCCCTTCCATCTGATGCTAGTCTATCAGGTCTCATCAGGACTTGCTTCATTGTTTTCTTCTGTGGCCTGGTAAGGCTGTTCTCCCCTCAGGTGGAGGTGATCGAAGAGCCATATTTTTAAGATGTTTTACTGCAGGATGTGGTAACATATGGCATATGCCTGTAATTCCAGCTTTTGTGCAGGCAGAAATAGGCAGATCTCTGTGAGTTTGAAGTCAGCCTCATCTATAAAATGAGTCCAAGATAGCCAAGGCTACAAAGAGAAAAACCTGACTCCAAACAAAACAAAACAACACAACAAAAAGAAACATAAAACTCCTGAAACCAAACCAAACAAAAATAAACCACCACCACCCAGCAACAACAACAACACATACACACACACACAGAAAAAAAAAAAAAAAAACTAAACAAAAAATAAGAAAATTTGTTTTACTTATTCTTTGAGAATTTTATATAGGTACAGAATGTATTATAAACACATTCATTGCATATTTTTCTCTCTAACTCTCCCTAGACTCACCACTCCAAACATGCCACTTTCATACTAGAACAATCATATAACATCCATCAGAAATCAACCAGGAAACAGTCAACTTCAAAACGTTTACCTTGAAAAATAGAGGAAATTTACCACCAAAGATAGTGAAAGCAAAGAAAACCATTTTTTTGCACTCACAAAAAAGACATCAATACAGTGAAATGATTTTTATATTTAAAAGATAAAACCAGTATTTAAAATGGTTATATGAACCTGTATGTAGCATTAAATAGGATTTCCTCAATTTTTTTTTTAAATCCTGTTTTTGAAAATAGTAAAAGCTGGCGGTAATGGGCCACATTGCAGTGGGTGGCTTAGGCAGCACTTAGTAGCAGTGAAGAGCTTTCGTGTGTTGGCTAAGTTTATAAAATTTACAATGGAGATTGCTAGATCACTCTGTAGAACAGGTTTGCCTCACACTCAGAGATCCACCTGCCTCTGCCTGCGAGTGCTGGAATTAAAGGCATGTACCACCACCACCCTACATAAGTATTAAGTATTTTCTTAATACTTCCTCTAATGTAGATATCCTTTCTCTGAATTTTACAGATAAAGAAATGCACTCAAGACTACAAACAAAGTAGCTGGTAGAACCAAAAATGAGTTCCAGGAAACCTACTCAAGGACCCAGGAGCCCTGAATCATGCTGAGCTGTCAGTTTTAGAGGGAGCTGTCACCTGATCTGCTGTCATGAAAATCTGAAAATCATGCAACTTTGATGTTTCCAAATATCTAAAACAAGTCTTGGAGTAGGTAACACCAAAGAACCTGGATAATCATCCCTGTGTTCACATCACCTGGCTGTGAGCTGCTTTAGTAACCTTCCCAGGTTAGCCGATCATTTGTGTGTACTACAGTTCTGGGATTCAAGTTTTCATGATTTTACTTAATAATGGTGATAACACAATAAGAGTAGGGAACTAGGTAACCCAAATTTGACAGAAAGAAGGCACTATGTGAAGTAGAGCACATAAATACGCTGTGATTTTAGGCATTCGGTGGGGACATTAGAACACATCACTGTAAAGGCGGGGCTACTCTATCATAATCCAGGTTACTGGTTATGTAATCAGTTTTTAAATTTCTGCTTAACAAATATCAAGAGCTCAGCATCCCAAATGGATATGCATCTATTATCTGAGAGTGCTGTAGGGCACAAGTCCAGGATGGGTCCGATAAGTTCTTGATTGGGTTCTTATAAAATCAGGATAAAAAAAATTAACAGGGTGAACTTTTACCTGCAGGCTCTGAGGTAAAACTGCACTTATCAGATCATTGACGTTGCTGTCAGAACTTATTTCGCTGCAGCATTAGGGCTGACATGTCTGTGTTCTTACTGGCTGTCAAGTGAAGTGTTCTTCCCAGCCACTTACTGTCCTTGGCACATGGCCCTCATCATCTCAGAGGTTACAAACAGTGTATGAATTGTTTCCTATATTTCTAACCTTGACTTTTCCTCAAGCAGGGAGAATCTCTGCCTTCAAAGGCTCATGTATCATGTGAGATAACCTAACCACAACTGTAGTTTTGACACCAGGGAATGAAGGTCAGGAGAACCATCCTAACCTCCACCAGGCACAGGATTTACAATCATGACCAGACAGAATGAAAGCCACATAGGTTGGAAAAAATTAAGACGTGAACTTTCTTCACTGATTAAATGAAGTACAGCCGTGAGTAAGACTGCACTTAGTGTGACCTATAAAAGAAATTTATCAACTCCTGCCTTGAGGCTTATCAGGATGAATGACCCACTTTTGGTAATTTGGTCAGGTTCAAAATGAGTCGTTCTTAATACAGGAAGGTTAAAAAATCTCCCAAAGTGAACTCTTCAAATTTCATAGACTTGTCAGCAAAGCTTTTGCTGAACATTTCATTCTGGTTGCTCCTTATAGTAGCTTTTCTAATATCATTGACTTGTATTAACTTGAAATTGAAATATGTATCTTATTAAACCCAATTAACAGAAAAAAAAAAAAACCTGATGGAAAGTTATGACTAGAAGAGATTTAGAAAGAATGGTTCCAACTATTTCTTTCTTAAATTCAAATGAATAGGTGACTGACACACGACAGCCATTTTGAAGGATCCCCAAGTCAAAAAGCCCAGGAGGTTACAGAATATACTTGTCTGAAATCGCAGGTCAGCTCACCACATCTGTTTCTTCAAAAAGATGTGTTTTTCTCATACTTGTGTGAGGGCCCTGTTTGTTAGAAAGTCGAAAGCCACAAGCCACTGGTAACTTTCCAGACAGCAACATCTACAAGATGTGAGAACTAGGACCTAACCAGTTGAAATAAGCAAACTATGTTTACTAAATCCTCCTTACACACCATTTCCCCTTTGATCCAGATTCTCATCCTTGTGTCTAATTGGCTAATTGTTCTCCCACAGTTACTGAAAGGAATAGGTGACCACGAATAAGCACCTAGCTTAAGCGGCAAGGCTTTTACTTTAAGAACTCTGACTACTTAATGATGTCTCCCAAGAGCTCTTAGGAAATTCATTTAGCCAAACAGGGTGGTAGCAATTGATAACTGTCCTAAACACATTTGGACTGAATGCTACTGCATGAAGCTGACCTTAGTTTTACCCTATCTTAATTGCTGTCACTGTTTCTTCTACCATTTCCACATTCATCTTTCTTTTGGCTTCTCTCACCTCATCTTCAAATAAACTTTGTTCTCTACTTTAGCATACACCTTCTCTCAGCTGATGATGATTCACTTGTACAGTTAGCTTCCATCCTGTCTTGCCAAGTGATCAAGATTCCTTGTCCACACTCTTCAAATGTGTAAATATCCAGGAAACATTACCTTCTCTGCAATTAATCAACCAATAAGCGAGCTTAGCCATTTTATGTAAATACTATATGTGTTCTTGATCTAATAATAATAGGTTAAATGTTTTCCTGAGCCAGGATTGTAATATCAAAAACAATCTTTATCAGACTTTTTACATATGAGAATTAAATTAAAATAATTGTGTACTTCCTAGAGCTTTCTATATCATATTTTATTTAAACTTCACAACAATTTGCTAAGGAACATCAAGTATAAAGCAGAGGTCTGAGAAATAGTGTTTATACTCCTCTCAGCCCATTTGGTCTTTGGACAGTGCATCTCCTGATCCATGGTCCTCTAAGACTGTCCTATATTTGTACAGCTTATCTCATGGCCCTGAGATCTGACTTTTTTTTCTTTCCTTTAGCACTTTGGAGACTAGTAATTACATTTTTCCCTGCTTCTTTGAGGTGTTAATTTTCTCTCAGCCTCTTGTCAGTTTTATAACTCAGAAATGTTTCTCTCAAGGACTTTGAAGCTATGTCTTCAGAATGTAATTATCCAGAAAGATATTGTCTCCAACTGCCTGTCTCTGGAGGAGAGGGTGTTCTAAAGTGCTACTTAGCAAGCAGATGGTCTAATCAAGCTGACCTTCTTTCCCACAGAACCAGTATGTTACTGTCATATTAGATCCCCATGCTCTTAAAAAACTCTCTTCTATCCAGTATATATTTGGGAATTATTGATATATATGTGTGTATGTTGGGGAGCAATAAATGGAAGGGTAAGAGCAAGAATGGGTAATGCAATGTATGCGGGTATGAAAGCAGAAGGAGGATAACATATATATGCTAACATGTGTGTGCTAACATATGTGTGTGTGTGTGTGTGTGTGTGTGTGTGTGTGTGTAGCCAGTTGACTGTCTAAGACTGCAGTGAGATGTAGAGGTTAGAATGGTGTAGATCCAGATTTTCTTTACCTTAACTTGGGCTAGCTTGCCCCAACTTTATATTTGACCTAACATCCTATGACTAAGAGATTAAAATCCTTTGGAGTCTGTTAATTTAACAGATCACTAGATTCTACCAACCCAAAAGCCAACAATGTCCTCAGAAACATCTAAACTACAGAATAGATTCCCCTGTCTTGTGTTAACCCACCTCTCTGATGTACCCACCAATGTACATATTAGATGGATTGATTTATACAACTTTTTCTTCTGTTAATATAGGACTCCTATGAAACCACTTTTACATCGGAGCATTTGGGGAGACTGAGATATATGTTCCCAGACCATGGCACTCATATTTGCTCTAGAACAAGCCTTGTCTTCTTTCCTTTGAAATAAGAGTTGTTTATTTTTTGTTTGTTTTTAATTTTTGCTTTTTATATTAATTACAGTTTATTCACTTTGTATCCCAGCTGTAGCCCTCTCCACCACCCCCTACCAATCCCACTCTACCTCCCTTTTCTCCTATGCTCCTCCTCTAGTCCAATAATAGGGGAGAACCTCCTTCCCTTCCTTCTGACCCTAGTCTATCAGGTCTCATCAGGACTGGCTGCATTGTCTTCCTCTGTGGACTGATAAGGATGCTCCCCCCTCAGGTGGAGGTGATAAAAGGGCCAGCCCATGAGTTCATGTCAGAGATGGTCCCTGTTCCTATTATTGGGGAACCCTCTTGGACACTGAGCTGCCATAGGCTACTTCTATGAAGGGGTTCTAGGTCCTCTCCAAGTACAGTATTTGTTTTGAGCATCAGTCTCAGAAAAGACCCATAGGCCCAGATTTCTTGGTTCTGTTGTTCTCCTTGTGGAGCTCCTGTTCACTCCAGGTCTTTCTACCTCCCCATTCTTTCTGAGATTCCCTGCGCTCTGTCCAAAGTTTGGCTATGAGTTTCAGCATATGTTTTGATACTCTTCTGGGTAGAGTCCTTCAGAGGCCTTCTGTGATAAGCCCCTGACCTGTTCCCTGTTTTCCCTCTCTTCTGATGTCCATCTCGCTTGCCTTTTTGAATAAAGATTGAGCATCTTACCCAGGGTCTTCCTTCTTGATTAGCTTCCTTTAGGTGTACAGATTTTAGTATAATAATCCTATATTATGTCTAATATCCACTTATGAGTGAGTAAATACCATGTTTGTCTTTCTGCTTCTGGGATACCTCATTCAGGATGATCTTTTCTAAATCCTACCATTTACCTGCAAATTTCATGATTTCCTTGTTTTTAATTGCTGAGTAGTATTCCATTGTGTAAATGTACCACAATTTCTGTATCCACTCCTCAACTGAGGAACATCTGGTTTGTTTCCAGATTCTGGTTATTACAAATAAAGCTGGGCTGTTTATTTTGATGCCAGTATAAAATTTACTACTGAAAACTTTTATGCACATGCAAGGTAAAAACAATAAAACATAACTTTCTTACTTTTTATTAATACAGAATTGTGAAAATACTTTCTTTAATTAGTATCAGTCAATACTTGCTAATATTTAATAAAATGTTGCTTTCCTATTTATTTGATCCATAACACTTTTCCCCATAATATTTGCTAATATTAAGTAACCCTGCTTTAAAGAAAAAAAAATGTTTCTTCTGTAGCAAATGCAAGTGATCTGACCTGAGACCATGAATATGAAATAACCTATAAGACAAGTTCTGCTGTGGAAAGGGTTACATGAATTTTTACAGATATAGAACAAAGACAGCTACAAACTAACACATCTATAAATGAACTGACAATGGCATTAGGTAGGCATCAAGAATAACATGTCATAGCATCTTTAAAGTTGATGCTGCTAGAAGCTTAATTTCTGCTTGGCTTAGTGATATATCCTGAATGTACCTAAAAGCATATTTCATAGACAAAATGTTTTGAATTAAGCAGTTATTAAAAACTTGATATATAACAAAATAATTTTACTTCTCAACTGTACCATTCATTTTTCTTGGATCCTGGTATTTTAGTCAAACAAAGTTAAAGAGTCTGTAGAAATTTTGATAAAAGGGCTACTTCCTTAGAGAATGTCAATCTGTACATTCCATGCAAGGAAAATATATTCCCTAAGCTCACATGGCTGTATTTAAAGTGGGTCACAACTGGTATTTAAAGTTACACTCTCTAATTCTGTGGCCAAATACCTCAATAGTACATTCTGTCTCTGTACATATATTCCCTGTAAGAAGAAACAATAAAAGAAATGCATTGAAAAAGTAAATCAGAGGCAGGAGGAATCTTACTTCTTAGAAAAGGGAAAAGAGAACATTATAAACCCACCTTAAACTTGAGGTACAATAAGACTATACTAAAAAGTTTCCCAAGTCTAGCATGAGAATGAAGAAAGAGTGAGTTGCCTTCTTACTTCATAGATTTCTTTGGTAATGAGTGTCAAAGACTGTGAAGGCTCTGAGATTTACGTGCAATAAAACAATTTATATTGTAATAGTTTTATAGAGATTATAAAAAGCAAGAAATGCTTGGGTCAAAGACAAAAGAGAATTTCTAAAACAATAGGAATATACAGAAAATTTGCACTGGTTTCTTGGGCCTAAATTTGCCAACATTATGACATACTTAATAAAAGAAAAGCTATGAGCTAAGAAGAGATCACAAATCATTCATGACAGCAAGTGGGTCTGCATGCCCCTGGTCCTTCAGGAAAATGCCATTGTTAAAGAGATGTAACAAAGAGCTCTTTGGATTCTGAGATATACAGAGTTTGTATTTCACATAGAATTTAAATGAAACCTAGAAAGAAAATGAATGAAATCAACATACCAAAAATATGGAGTAATGAGAAACATATTGAGAATAGTTAATCAAATATTTATTGAGGCTGGAAGGGACAGATATGAACAAGACCCCAAGGGTGTCTATTTAGAAACTCTAATAAAAAGTCCATTCTGATTTTTCACATTTCTCTCATTAGCTTGCTGTGTCCATCAAATCTGTCAATAAGGCTGACTTACTCTTTCTTCAAAAAGCAATTCACCATTAATCAAAATGAAAAGAACAACTGACTGTAGCACCCAACCTCAACTGGTACAATACAACCCAGCACAAAGGCTCAGAGACTGTTCATCATAAGCTCTCAACAATAGCTAAATAGTAATTGAACATCAGCTGACAATCCTATAGATTTAGATTTTTTTAAAATCTATTTTATTTGGGCTATCTTAATCCTCTACCTTCCTTCCAGTTCTCTAAACCTAGGTAGGAGAGAAACGAGCTTAGTAGGGGCAGGGGATGTACACCTCTTTAGTTGTAGTTCCTTGGGGAGATTCCACTCTTTGTTCTCAGGATAGCTAGCAATCCAGCAAACCAGACGACCAGCAAAACAGCAATTCAAAAAGAGCAAAAATAGCAACAAGAACTACCTCCACCAGCAACAGGGGCAACAACAACCTCCTTGAAGTGTTCTTTAAAGCCTTTCTCTCTAGGAGAGTTTTGAAGACAAGCTTTCTCTCTCGGCTCCTATTTATACCTTCTCATAGTCCCCACCAGGATGTTTTTCAGCTGGCAAAAACCACACCCCCTGCACAAGTCAGTTTTCAGCTAACACACACCCTCTCAAGGGCAGCTATCAGCTGTGGATTCCTGCATCTCACACTTGGAATTACAAGAAAAAAATATTTACATAACATAACCAAAACTTGCACTACACAATCCAAGGTAAATGGGGGAAACCTCACAAGGACCTACCACTTGATGAAGTATGGCAAGTAATGTCTTCCAAAAGAGAGAGAACCAATTTTTTGTAAGAATGATATACCTGACAGGTTGCCCAGGCTCAAGTTTTCAACCCTAAATACATAGACAAATGAGCAAAACGAAATGAACTGGTCAGGTTATATTTGTATGTATGTGTTGGTTGCTCTGTATGTATAAAAGTAATAGTTAAAAAGAAGAGTGAGTAGAAGAAAGCAGGAGGGGGAATAGTTAGAAATTATACAAATATATTACTTAGTGGGAAATTCTGTAAATATTTTTTTGAATTCTTTTAATTAAATATGCCTCTGAAAAATATCCTTCCATCTACTGAATGCCTTGGGCTCTTATTCATCCCCTGCCCTGCTCTTTTTGTAATATATTCCTATATTCCCTTCTTATTTGTTTCTTTAAAAAAATAAACTGACTTATTTTAATAAACTTACAAGTGAAAATATCACACAGTAGGTTTAAGAAACCATTCAGACAGATTTAGTGTGTCTGATTTAATGTTGAGGCCTTTGATCCTCTTGGACTTCAGTTTTATTCAGGGTGATAAATATGGATCTATTTGCATTTTTCTACATGTAAACATGTAGAAACAGTTAGACCAGTACCATTTGTTGAAGATGCTGTCTTTTTTCCATTGTATGGGTTTTTCTCCTTTGTCAAATATCAGTTATCCGTATCAGTGGGTTTCTTTCTGGGTCTTCTATTCAATTCCATTGATCCACCATTCTGTTTCTATGCCGGTACCATGCATTTTACTATTGCTCTGTAGTACAGCTTGAGATCAGGGATGGGGATACATACTGACAATCTGTTGTTGTGCAGGATTGTTTTGGCAATTCTGGGTTTTTGTTTTGCCATATGAAATTGAGATTTGTTCCTTCAAGTTCTGTAAAGAACCCAGATGCCCTTCAACTGAGGAATGGACACAGAAATTGTGGAACATTTACACATGGAACACTACTCAGCTATTAAAAACAAGGAAATCATGAAATTTGCAGGCAAATGCTGGGGACTAGAAAAGATCATCTTGAGTGAGGTATCCCAGAAGCAGAATGACATATACCATATATACTCACTCATAAGTGGATATTAGCCATATAATATAGGATAAACATACTAAAATCTATACTCTTTAAGAAGATAAACAATAAGAAAGACCCTAGGGAAGATGCTCAATTCTCATTTAGAAGGACAAACACAATAGACATTGGAAGAGGGAGAAAACAGTGAACTGGAGAGGAGCCTACCATAGAGGGCCTCTGAAAGACTCTACCCAAAAGGGTATTAAATGCTGAGATTTAATATGAATCTCAAATGCTGAGATTCATAGCCAAACTTTGGTCAGAGTGCAGGGAATTTTATGAAAATAGGGGGAAGATGAAAGACCTGGTGGGGACAGGAGTTCTACAAGGAGAGCAACAGAACCAAAATGGGCCCAGGGTTCTTTTCTGAGACTGATACTCCAACGAAGGACCATGCATGGAGATAACCTAGAACCCCTCCACAGATGTAGCCCATGGCAGCTCAGTGTCCAAGTGAGTTTCCTAGTAAGGGGAACAGGGGCTGTCTCTGACATGAACTCAGTGGCTGGCTCTTTGATCACCTCCCCCTGAGGGGGGATCAGCCTTACCAGGCCACAGAGGAAGACAATGCAGCCACTTCTGATGAGACTGGTAGGCTAGGGTCAGATTGAAGGGAGGAGGACCTCCCCTATCAGTGGACTAGGGAAGGGACATGGAAGGGGAAGAGGGAGGGAGGGGATGAGGAAGGGAGTTACAACTGGGATACAAAGTAAATAAATTGTAATAAATTTAAAACATAAATTAAAAAAGAAAAAAAACCATTCAAATACTTGTGCAATACTCAAATCTGTGAATATTCAGTAAGAATGTTTTTTCTAGGGCCATAGAGTTTCAGTGATGGTTTTGCACATTTATTATCCATTACATATTTATTTCCAATGGTCTACTTCATTATCTTTCAAATTGCATTCACATTTTTATAGTTGATAAGTGTATTCTCCTCTTTGTCCCTTTCTTTCCTTTTTGCAGGCTGTCTCCACAGCAGTCTGAGTAATAATTTTTAACCTTCTGTCAAATCATGTTTTCATTAAAAATGTTTAATAATTTTTAATTATGCTCATCAAGAAATAAGACTCCTTCCTATGCAAGCCAAAATCACCAAGCTTCTGTCTTTCAAAGTGGGTGCTGTTTCACTTAAGGGGGCTGCTGTCTCTGGTTATGAAGATTCTGATGGTTCAGGGGTCAGCTAGACGAGTTTCTCCTCTCCCTTTCCTTGACATATTGCACCATCACATTGACTGTATAGTTTTACCATGTTCAGTAGATTTATATTTTATATCACCCCATACAATTATTTGACCTCTTCTTTAAAAACCGCTATTCCTATTTCAACTTTAGTACAGCCCCTTAGAAGAAGATTTTTAAGTGCTTATGTATGCATTTTAAAATATAAAACAATTGTAAACATTAGGGTCTATTTGGTGAGACAGTTTGGAGAAATAGTACTGTTATCCCAACTGAGGATTAGGAGTTACTACAATATTCTATTCTGTGACTCCCCAAGCCAAGTGAAACCTCATTACTATATAACACTGGTACTTACCACACTTAGAAATACACATAATGCCTTAATTTTCCAAGTGGAAAGTATTCCTACACATCCTTTAGGCAATTTGTCAAGGAGTGTTACAGTGGCAACCTGGAAGTATGATCTCCATGAGGAACCCTAGGAATACAGCTGATACTAGACATCCAAGGCCATCTTCCCAGGCAACCATGGCAACGTATCCTCTTCACCCAAGTCATACAAATTCAAGTTTTAAAGCTTTCAATTTTTTAAAAGAAGGTTATGTTCACAAAAAATATCCAATAGAAGGTACATTACTTTCTCTTGTAACCTACACCACATTTACAAACTTCATGGCCAACATCCTTCACCAGAGGGCTGTCTTACTTAGGACTAATGGTCCAGTATTAGCATACCATTACCATGTGATTTACAGTAGAGGTCATTAGTTGCTATACATACATATCTTAACAGGTTGCAAATCAGTTTGCAAGACTCCTCTCAGGTAAAGAAACACTGTTTCTAGGTGGGTTTGAATTGTTGAGGACCTTGTCAAACAACTGCAACATCAAGAAATGGTAACATATTTTGAAATTTTTTAAAGGTTTATTTATTTATACATATGAGCACTCTATATGTGTGTATACCTTCATGACAGGAGAGGAGATCAGATCCCATTATAGCTGGTTGTGAGCTACCATGTGGTTTCTGGGAACTGAACTCAGGAACTCTGGAAGAACAGACAATGCTCTTAACCACTGAGCCATCTCTCCAGCCCCTTATTGACCAGGATCAGAAGAAAGAAAAAGATCTCCCCTATCAGTGGACTTGGGGAGGGGCATGCATGCAGAGGGTGGAGGAAGGAAGGGATTGGGATGTGAGGAGGGAGGGAACCACAGGGGGGATACAAAGTGAATAAAGTGTAATTAATAAATAATTTTTTAAGAAGTCTTAAATTTAATGTCTTAAAATGACATATGTTGTATAGTTTTTCTGTTGTGGAATATGTGTGGTACATGTGCTCATATAGTAAGAACATACTATAAACAGCCGAAAATGTGTAAACTGAGGAATTGCATGAGATGTAAATTAACATGTTTTACATGTTTAATGAATGAAACATATATAGTAATCATGTAAAATATAGGTGATTATAAGGAAATCTATAATAGATATTATCTTCATTATACATGTGATGCTGTTTTCAGTACTGCTAAATTACTTGACAATACATATTTTAAGCTGGAATTTATATGTTAGTTTTTGAGTTTGCCTATAATTAAAATATTTTATGTAAAAAAAAAAAAAGAAATGGTAACACAAAGTTGGAAAGAGCACAGGGGTGTGGGGAATTTTACTGTTCTTCTTTTTTAAAGGTTTTTAAAAATATTTTTATTTAATATGATTGCTTGCACGTATGTATGCATGTCTGTGTGTTGGTGCCAGAAGCTTTGTACCGGGAGTTGAAAACAGTTGTGAGCTGTCATGTGGGTACTAGGAATTGAACTTGGGTCCTCTAGAAGAATAGTCAGTGATCTTAACTGCTGAGCCTTTTCTCTATTCAAAATTTACTATACTTATATGAAATTGTTTTGAAAGGTATGTATTTCAAACTATGGCACTGTTAAAAGTATCATATTAGTACAAAAAAAGTGCACATAGCATGTAGTGAATCCTTGAAAAGCAGAATGATGAAGCAAAAAGTAACCATAGGCTAGTATTTTTATTTTAAAATATTTAAGATACATATTAACAGCTCATCCACTGTGTTTTTATTTCTAGATATGTGACATACATGGTTTTTTATTTTTTGGTAAGTAACTGTATTAGTTATTTTTCTTGCTACTGTGACTAAATACCAGGAAAGAAGCAAGGGGGAGAAAGAAGGGTTTATTTTGTTTCAGAGGTTGGGGAGAGACCACCTGTACTGTCAGGAGAGGAGCAGGAAGGGGCTGAGCCCACTGAACCGCAGTCAGGAAGATTAATCAGATCTTACTGGTGCTCAGCTTACTTTCGCCTTTCTAAGCAGTCTGATACCTCATTCCAAGAGAAGGTCCCACCCTCACTAGGAATGAATCCTCAGGAAACATCTTCACAGACACAGCCAAGGCTCATCTCCTATGTGATCCTAAGTTCCAGTTTAGTTAAAAAAAAAAAAATCCTTCATGAGTAGAGTCTTTCAGAGGCCATCAGTGGTAGGCTCCTGTCCTGTTCCCTGTCTTCTCCTGCTTCCAATATCTATCGCATTTGTCCTTCTTAATGAAGATGAGCATCTTCCCTAAGATCTTCCTTGTTTAGCTTCTTTAATAGTATAAATTTTAGTATATTTATCTTATATTATATGTCTAATATCCACTTATGCATCTATACCATGTGTGTCTGTCTGTCTTGGGTTACCTCACTCAAGATAATCTCTTTTAGTTCCCACCATTAGCCTTCAAATTTCATGATTTCCTTGTTTGTAATAGCTGAGTAGTAGTCCATTATGTAAATGTACCATAATGTATCCATTCCTCTGTTGAGCAACATCTAGGTTGTTTCTAGTGTCTGGCTATTACAAATAGAGCTGCTATGAACATGGTTGAGCAAATGTCCTTCTTGTGTACTTGAGCATATTTCAGATATATGCCCTGGAGTGGTATAGCTGGATCATGAGGTAGCACTATTCCAAATTTTCTGAGAAAGCACCAAGCAGAGGCTGAAACTCATAGCCAAATTTTGAGCAGAGTGCAGGGTATCTTAAGAAAGAAGAGGGAGATAGAAAGACCCGGAGGGGACAGGAGCTCCACAAGCAGAGCAACAGAACCAAAATATCTGGGCACAGGGGTGTTTTTTGGACTGACACTCCAACCAAGGACAATTCATGGAGATAATGTAGAACCTCTGCACACATGTAGCCCAGGACAGCTCAGTCTCCAGATGCTTTCCTAGTAAGGGGAACAGGGATTGTCTCTGACATGAACTAAGTGGCTGGCTCTTTGATCACCTCCTCCTGAGGGGTGGGTCAGCCTTACCAGGCCACAGAGGAAAACAATGCCACCAGTCTTGATGAGATATAGGCTAGGGTCAGATAGATCGGGAGGAGGACCTCCCCTCTCAGTGGACTGAGGGAGGGACATGGGAAAAGAAGAGGGAGGGAGGGTGAAATTGGGGAGGATGAGGGAGGGGACTGCAGCTGGGATACAAAGTGAATAAATTGTAATAAATAGAAAAAAAATTTTAAAAATATCCATTAAGTAAATTTTAAAAAAAATCAATTGACAACCCATGCTAGGGAGGATGTGGAGAAAGGGGAACACTCCTCCATTGCTGGTGTGAATGCAAAGTTTTACAACCTTTCTTGAAATTAATCTGGTGATTTCTCAGGAAATTTGGAATAGTTCTACCTCAAAACCCAGCAATTTCATTCCTGGGCATATACCCAAATAATGTTCTACCATACAACAAGTAAATTAGCTGTTCATAGCACCTTTACTTGTTATATCCAGAAACTCGAAACAACCTAGACATCCCTCAAATGAAGAGTGGGTAAAGAAATTGTGATACATTTGCTGCTTTTATCTAATGGGGCTTTCTCTTCCATTCCCTTCAATTCCCTTTTCTTCCCTTCCCTCCCCTTCCTATTTTTCCATTTTCTTCTACTTCCCCTTTTTCTTCCCTTTCCCCTTCTTTCTTCTCCTCTTTTTCTCCATCTTCTTCTTCATCTTCATCTTTTTGGTCATGTAATTGTGCAGTAGGTTTTTCATTCTAGAAAACAAAAACTTAAAGATGCAACTCCACTCTATTTACAATGAAGCCATGTAAAAACAAATCTCTATTTTCATTTTCCATTTTGGTCATCTTATAAGTGCAGGCATTATTCCATTACCTACAAGCATTATTCCACAAAAATTACTCCAGAATGACCTTCCAGATCAAAAGCTCCATCAGCCTTCCACTTTCTTCACATTCTACTCACTGTCACTGCTTTTCTAATCCCCAACCTTCTCAGTTTTCTTCCTTTTTAAATAACTGCTCTCCTTGAAGTTTGATGGTATTAACTGGTCTTGACATCTGTCCTTTATCACTGTATGCATTTGTATAAGTCCTTTCTTGTCTCTGTGGTAAAAATTAATTTAACAAAGGCTTTATTTTATTCCAGTGATTTGAGAGATGATGGATGGGGATCAGTTTTTAGCTGGTTACTTTGTGTTGGAAGCCATAATATAGAACTTAAAATGGCTAACAAGATTCCCAAAGACCTCATCTCCTCAGTGAACATTCTGCCCTCATGACTCAATAATTCCTGGACCTCCTAATACTGCATTGAGACTAGGTCTCAACATACAAATCTGTAGATGTTCATAGACATATAGAATCAATATTGTATGTATAGACAAAAGAAGCAGAAACTGAGGTAGCAGGTAAAATAGTGATTGTCAGTGATACACAGGTTAAATTCAGAGAGAACAGCTTCTTAACTGCAGTACTTCAGGTGAAAGCAGGAATAGAAGATGGATTCAGGTCAGACCACTGGACATTATTTGGCCCAGAGTGAAACATCATTAATGATTTCTTTTCAGAAAGAAGACATGGCCAGAATTACATTCTATAGAATATCCTGAGAATCAGCGAGATGTTTATTAGAGTGAATATCAAGAAGGCAAGAAGTTATACCAAGAAACTTTTAAAATATTGCAAGAAATAATGAGAACTACTGTGGGAAATGATGAGTAGAAATCGAAATATGAACTGAGATGTAATAAAAGCATTAAAAATGAGCACATTTAAGGATAAACGTGATGCACAAATAAAATATCTTTACAAATACAGCAGCAAACCATGTATGGATGTCCATGTAGTGCAAGTAGAGAACATCAAATGTTCTTATAGCCTTTAACTTAAGAAATGAGCTAAAATTTTAACTATTGATACACAGTGCCAGTAAAAAGCTCGGTAAAATCACTTGCTGTGAAGCTTGGTTATCTGAACTTTGCATGTAGAACCTACACTCACATACATACACACATAAATATAAGAAAATTACTTTAAAAAGAAATTATGACCTTTAATATTAAAATCATTTGTTCTATATTTGTAATTATGGACTGTTTATTTTAATAAAATATCCCTTGAATATATATTATTAAAGATAAGAAATAAAGTTATAAAAGCTGTACACTGAGGTATTTCAATTACGTGCTATTCTAGAAAAGGTAGAATTATGGAGATAGTAAAAAGAAAATTGGTTACTCGCACTTTGAGAGGAATGAGAGACACACTGATAATTGGAACAAAGGGAATACCACACATCAGTGAAAATACGTCTACGTTGTACTCTAATTACCAAACAAGTTGTCCATTATCTAACACGTAGAAAATAAATATAAAGAATAAAACCCAATGCAATCTTTCTTGTATCTTATGCATCATAAGTTTTTCTGGACTTATCAAAGTTTGTCTGGACTTCTGAAACATCTGGTAAAATATGATGCTGCTAACTAGAAAGCTTCAGTGTTCATGGCTTGTATTGATGTGCCTTGATAATGTGTTGAATTGATAGGTGAGTGTGAGGAAATGTGTAAAAACTTGAGTTTTGTGCCTAATTTCTTTTTTTTAATTGGTATATATATTTTTTAATTATCTGAATTTTAAATTCACATTTACTGTAAGGGTAGATAAAAGTTCAAAATCCCCATACCACAGGCTCTGTATTTAAATGACACCTCTAGTGAAGACTGGTGTTTTCAGGCAAACTTTTGGTAAATATTTTTAAACATGTAGGGCACCAATACGTATAATCCTTACACTATTAAACTGATTTCAAACTTCCTCTTGAATCCTTACTCACCTATAGATCTGGGTGTTATACATCTTTACAAACATATCAGGGAGTTTCAAAAATTATGCACAATTTTCAATTAAGAAAAATTTCAAGTTGCAAACTAATCTCTGCACATTCATGTGTGAATGTATGGCAGCAACTGCCCGGAGGAAGCCTTCTGATTCTGGAAACAGCATAAGGGCAAGGGAACACACAGCAGTTGGATTAAGCAGCTCAGGATTCTGCTTTGGATGAAAAGAGACTTTGGATACATCTGGGCTGAGGAAACTTTTAGTATAGCTGTGAAGTAATACGTTTTCATGCTGGAGATGGCCACAGCTTCATAGCTTTTAACCTAGATCATAATAAATGGGAAGTTTCGTACTCATGCAGAACTTTAAAACAAAAGCAGAGGGAAAAATTACTGAAGACCCAGAGTTTGAGTGTTTCATTTTTAAAATAGTCTAACACCGTTTAGATACAAACCCAACATATTCATTATGACTTAAGTGGGAATAAGGACTCTTAATGTAAACTAATTTTATGGAATAACAAGATTGGAATCCGCTGAAATTATTATTGACTATCCAATCTTTTTTACCCCACCATATGAGATTTATAGGCAGCAGGTGTAATTCTGCTACATTTCTGGCATTTTTATACTTAGAACTTTAAGCATAATGACAGCTCCTTTTTTTTTTTCTTTTAAATACAAAGGTTGTCTCTATTGTGTTTTACAAGAGAGCAGAGAGAGGGCTAACACTGACTTAATCTCCTGTCCTTCTCTTTGTCATGAAACCAACTTCAAACAATTCCAGTGTTGTTTAATGTAGGCATGACTTAAGAGCTCATAGGACATAATCAAAGCTTGGCTTCTATTTTTATTTTTGTTGGTCTTGGGTGTTTATTTATTTATTGTTGGCTTTACACATTTCTGGTATCATTATGCTTTGGGAAATGAAAAAGAATTTGCACTAGTAATCTGAACAATATTTTAAATCTTGTGTTTTTAATTTTTTAATATTAGTTACAGTTTATTAACTTTGTATCCTTGCTGTATCCCACTCCCTCATGCCCTCACACTAATTTCTTTCTAATACCAAGACTGTTTTAATATTTAAATCTATTGATAAAGACTAGGTCTTTATGTTCCTCTAATTGGAATAGTATTGATATAATATCCAGTCTTAAGAAGTTAAAAATACAATGTGAGTATTACCTTCCCTTTCCTTTTCAGGAAACACCAGTATCAGCTGCTGTCCAATTTCGATCCCAGAAGAATGAGAGTTCAACCTCAGATCATTTTCTGTCATTGAGAAGGACAGATGCAAAGGGCTGACTCTAAGAGATTACACTGTGTAAAGCCTGGCACTCCCGTCCACTCCTCACACAGACAACACTATCGCGGGGACTTACTCCAAGCGGGGAAGACATTTCCAAGAATGTTAGCCGTAGATAACAGATGAATGGAACAGTGACCTTCTTAAAACAGCTGGTATTCCCTGAGCATTTGTTTTGCTAACTTTCCTTGCCACATGTAGAAATATTTGCTTAACTGCTCCCAGTTAAACAACTAAGTCATGTTGGTTTCTACATAAAGGGTCTTAGAAGACATATAGATGTCTCCTTACTAAGAGGCAATGTGATAAGCAACTGTTCTTTCATTGGGTGAGAATGCAGTCTTTTATACTTTAGACAGTTTGGCATATAAAGAAAGGATTCAAATTTAAAAACAAGGAGACAAATATAAGATTTCAGAGCAATAAAAGGAAAAGTGTAATCCACCACCACACTGTGCATCTAGCCTTGCTCAGAACTGTATACCCTGTGATGTTTAGCACGAAAACTCTCTAATGTGAATTTAATGGTAAAAATTTCATTTGTTGTATTTTATCTTGAGATGAATATACTTTACAATGAATCCAGTTTTTTACAATATTTATTAGTGATTGTAAATGTGTCAACTTGAATTGGATTGAATCCAGTTGAAGTGAGTAAGAAAATACTGTGCATTCCTACTATTACATTGGCTTGTCAGTAATTTTAACATGGCAGCTTTTGTTCACAAACCTTTATACTTTGTTACCTTACCCACAAAGAAAAAAAAGACAAAGACCTAGCAATTGACTATATCATACACTGATGGTGATCTTCAGGCAACAAACACTCATTTGTTTCTGGAATTTGAAGGAATAAGATGGATCCATACCCATTCACACTTCCTCAGAATTCTCACATAGACTCTGCCTAGACTCTGAATATCATTAGTATTCTCTACGGATGGCCAAGTATTAGATTCTGCCTATGTTTGCATAAAATTGCTCTTATATGGACCATTTTCCTTCTAACTTAATTTGAGATGCTCTTTAAAACTGCAAACCCAACATATTTTTATTTCAATTTAGAAATATTACAATATGCTTATGAAAATTAATACTCTCCTAACAGTTTGCACTGGTAATATAATGAAATTACATAATTCTTCATAAAATGAGCTATCTATCTGTTATTTTAATGGCATTCTCTTACAACATGTTTCTAATATTTATGAATTACTTGTGACATACATTGCCTATTTCTAACAACATTGTGGATTGAACTTGTTAACAATAGTAGAATAAATAACCAACACAGATTAATAATCTGAGAGATCATCTTTCAGAGTCCAAGTTCCATGGCTGCAGATGCCATTAGAGAAAAACTCTTCTGTAACAACAAAATCTGCAGTAATATATTTCAGACAATACTTTAATTGCTATACAAGTAGATTTCATTATGTTCTAAACATGTCTTACCTCTACATTAGTGAATATATATTAATATAGTATGTTAAAATATCATGCTAAATCTAGTTTATTTTCTATTTGCCTCCAAAGTTTGCATTTCGTACACACACACACACACACACACACACACACACACACTTATGCAGAGAGATATCACAGCTTTGTCAAATGAAATTTAAACTTTTTAACATGATCGCAATGAAATATCACACTGTAATTGAAAATAATGTATGCATATGTATATATGTGTATGTATATTTGTATATGTAAATCGTATACCTACTTCAATGTTTGGGGAAGTTTTCTGTATACTTGTTCTGCTGGATTCGAGAGAACCCAAAAGCCTACTAGGAGTCAAGTCCGTTGCCAATCACATGAGGATCTGTATTCAAGCTTAAGCTCAGGCCTCCAATCTCCCCTGACACAGCAGGTTACAAAGTAAGGCCTGGAATCTCAGGGGGGCAGAGTTTTTAAAGGGAAAAACAGCAAGCAGGGAATTCCAAGCCTTGCAGTTACAGGGAAGGGAAAGTTTGGGGTGGGGGCTTAAACAATCGAGATGTCCTTTAGGCAACTTGTTCTAAGCCACCCAGCGAAACCTACAAATATCTAAGATATCTGTAGGATAGCCTGCTGGGTGGAGTGGAGGGCCCATTAACACATTCTGTGGCATTCATGACAGCCTGCAGGGTGGAGGGCTATGTAGTGCTTTTCAGAACCCAAAGGTGGGGGTCAAGTCACTCCAAGGTCAGTCAACTTAAGATAGAGTCTGAGAAACAAAATGGAGCCACCCCTGCCATCCTTAGTTCCTTCACACTCAGTCTTTATCACCATAGGAGAAAAATTTCAAAAGCTGATGATGTTATTACTTGCATGGCATTTCCTTTTTTAGATGTCATTTTATCAAGACTAGTTAGTTTGCTAGCTTAATTTTCACTTGTTTCATTTTCTGCAGTTTTAAATCTTTAGTTGTATTCTCAGTCTTCCTGTTTGCTGGGTGAAAGGTCTCTTAATAAAAGAGACCACTAGCTGTCTTAGCATTTTTAATCGCCGGAGAAAAGCTCGGAGATTGTTACAGCCAATTTACAGCTTTATTTATGGCCCTTATTATTTTCTCCACCATGTACTGGGAATGTGTAAGCCTGGAAAGCAGGCATAAATAACATCAGCAGTTCAACCTGCCTGAAGGTTAGCATTGGAAATATCACACTTATATCTAATGGATTTTTACATTCACATAATACCTTCCAAGATTCAAAAACACCTTTCAAAAGCCTGTGAAATTTCTTTGACTTCCTTGGAGTTGGTTGTCTCAGAGTAGTTCCTCTCTTTTATCTGGAGATCAAGGAAAGGAGGAAAAAACCCTAAGGCAAATTTCCAGGTATTCCACATACCATTATGTTCTCCATTGTTTTGGCAATTTGAAGATCAGTGCTTTTACTAAATAATTGAAATTTATTGGGTTAAGTATAAAGCAAAGGGACAAAAGTGATTGAATTCCCTATTGGCATGTTCTCATTAGAGAATCAGCAACGTCTGTATTTTCTGAATATCCTATGTATTAGAAACTCTTTTGGAAGGGGATTGATTGTTGGGAGCCATGGAAAGACTGCTTTTACCAGGCCTTCACTGGAGTCAGGGAAGAATTTCCAAGTCTATCTCCTTTTGTTTGAGACAGCAGGTAGGATACCTTGTCAAAATTACATGTCTTGTTTCACCTCCTTGTGAATTTAACTCATTGTGCTGAACTGCTTTTACTCTAGCTTAAAAGCAGTCTGAAATAAAGCAAGGCATCTAGTCTCTATTAGAGCCTCTTGGAAAGGTCCCATGTGTTGTGTGTTAGTTTATTAATTTTAATCCTCACTCCTGACTCAAGAACTGTTCAACTCTGCTGGCAGGCTCTGGTAAGGGATGACTGAAAGCCTTTATCAGAAGATGCTTCAGGACAGTTTTCATGCTATGAATGTGTGAATCTAGCATCTTCCTAATTCTATGTTCTTGCAAAATTGTTAACATCCTGAATTTACTTTAAACCAGTAAAATAGTTTAAATTCAAAATAAACAAACATTGCAATACTTACTGGGCCTGTTGGGGGTGATGGGATTAGTTTTTTTACTCTACAGGAATGGATTTTCTTAAAAACAATTATTGAAACATAAAAGGAAGCTTAATGAAAAGCTATTTCTATGATGTTGAACTAACCACTATAGTCTCAACTAAAACTTATAAAATTTTCTTACCTATATTGAAGTGTTGAAGTTTTTAATTAAAAATATTTTAATCATATTCTTGTTCTATGTAGGTCAGTGTTCTATTGCTGTAAAGAGACACCATGACTACTCTCATAAAAGAAAACATTTAATCATTGTTGCTTACCATTTCACATGTTTAGTGCATTGCCATGACTGGAAGCTTGGCAACACGCAGACAGACATGGTTCTTCAGAAGTAGCTGAGAGTTCTACATCCGGAAGTTCAGGCAGCAGGAAGAGAGAGACTCTGGGCTTAGAAAGGGCTTCCTGAAATCTCAAATCCATTCCTGGCAACACACTTCCTCCAACAAGGGTACACCTCCAAATCCTTTCAAATAGCTCCACTCCCTGATAGCCAAACATCTGAATCTTTGAGGCTGGCTATGGGGACCATTCTCACTCAAACAATCACCCTCCCCCAAACTTTTAGATCCTCCCCACTTCCACACTCACCCAAATTCATGGTCTCGTCCTCTCAACAAAAAACAGAAGAAAAAACAAAACAAAAAGTAGCTTCTTGGTAAGCTGGGGAGGACTGGGGTGGAGGTGGTTGTGTCTCCTTCTCCTTCTCAGGTGTTTGTTTTGTACCTGTGCAGGTCTTGTGCCTGCTGACACAGCCTATGTGAGCTCATAGGTGTATCAGTCTTACTATGTCTGAAAATACTCTTCCTTGGAGTCATCCATCACCTCTGGCTTTTACAATCTTACCTCTTTCTCTTATTCATAGATGTTAGAAAACGTGTGTCTGTGAAGGTTACACGACGGGTTCACAAATCACACCACAAGACTAGTTCCACGTGGGAGGTTTATTAGGGGAAGGGAAAGGGGGTCGCAGAGAGAGGAGGCAGAAGAGAAAGAGAGAGGAGGGGCTTCAGGAGTTCTCTTATAAGGTGACCCAGGGCATGCGCAGGTAGTTCCAGGTGATCAGCGGGTAGTCTTCTTGGTGGCTTCACAAATGCCTGATAACCAGTTTGTCAGGTCCCTTGGGGCTGGCCGTAGAGATGCCTGCTTACTGATCCCAGCAATAGATCCCCTAGGTTTGAATGGGTAGTTTGATAAATACATTTCTTTTAGAGCTGAGCATTCCAAAGTTTCTTACTCTCTGAATGTTTTCCAGCTATGAGTCTGTGGGTTAATTACCATCCACTCCAAGAAGAAACTTCTCTGCTAAGAGCTTGCTGTACCATTGTTCAATGTGTACACGAATACACCATTGGGCATCATTTTATTGCTGTGTTCCTTTAGTTTGATAGTAGTAGTAGGTTTTATCCTGGGCCCATAGCTTATGCAGTCTCAGGTTCTTGGCTAATTTAGCAATATTCAGTACTGGTTCCATATCATGATTAAGGTATAAATGTAAAGAAAAAAAAATGGTTGGTAACTACCATAATATTTGTGCAACTATTGAACCAATATATTGTTTAGGCAGGTAACTCTTATAGGTCACAGGGTTTGTAGAAGGGTGATATGAATGATATTCCTTCTCAGTAGCAACCAAGCTAACTTCCAGCACACTAAACAATGATTGTTAGTGGTGAAACTTGAACTTAGCACAAGCTTGATTTCCCCATGTTTGATGACGTGTTATCGTCAGAAAAAGGGCCTTACTATCAGGTTGTGGAGAGCAACCAATAGCCTCAGCAACACTGTGATATTTGGAGGGTTCTACATGTTGGAACATTTTCTCCCTCATTATATGATGACGCAATTTACATTTCTTTTATATGTGTATATATTTTAGGAAATATTAATAACAATAGATTTACATATGGCTTCCAAAAGGCTCCCCTTCCCATATTTCCTATATCTCTCAGTCCCTACCCATTTAATTCTCCTGTTATTTTCCCCTTTATGTCTTTATAATACTGTAGTCTATTTCAGCTTCTTTGGGAAATGGCCTTCTCACTCACCCTGATACTTTACCAGCTATAAAACCTCTATGATTATTTGGAATGATGCAAAAATATCTAAGACAAAATTTACTGTGCATATGTAAATGAAGACACACAATATTTATCTTTTTGCATCTGTGTTGTTTCTACCAAGATGATTGTTTCTAGCTCTACTCATTTACCTGCTAATTTCATAATTTAATTTCTCTTAATATCTGAATAATATTTCATGTGCAAATATACCACATTTTCATTAGTTATTAATCTGATAATGGACATCTAGCTTTTTCTGATTTCTGATTATTATGACTAGAAGAGCAACATGGGTGATCAAGTATCTCTGTAAGAGCATGCACAGTCCTTTAGGAATATGCCCAAGTGTGTCATAGATGTTTCTTGAGGTAGATTTATATTCAACTTTTTTTGAGGAACTTCCACATCATTCCTATAAGGCTTGTACAAGTTTTTCACTTCCACCAGCAATAAGTATGTATACTGTTTGTTCCACATCCTCACCAGTATGTGCTTTTATTTGTTTTATTGATCTTGCTCATTCTGACTTTGATAAGATGAAGTTTAAATCTGCTTTTCCCTGATGACCAAAGATATTGAAACCCTTTTAAAGTGTTTTTTTTTCCTTGCTATTTTTGTTTCAACTTTTGAGAATTCTTTCTTTAGTTTTCTACCTCATTTGTTCGTTGGATTATTTATTTTCTTGGCATTTAGTTTTTAAAATTCTGTTTATATATTATGCATATCAATCCTACATCAAGTGGTAATAATTTTTTATACTGTAGGTTTTTTTAGTTATGCTATCCTTAGCTGTACAGATTTTTTAGCTACGTGAGATCCTCTTTACCAGTTGTGCCAATTAATGTCTGCTATTAGTGTCCTGTACAGAAGGTCCTGTTTGTGCCAATGAGTGTAAGCCTGTTCCCCACTTTATCTTCTATCAGACTCAGAGAAACTGGTTTTAAATTGAGATCCTTGATTTATTTGAAGTTGAATTTTGTGCTGGTTGGTAAATATAGACTGATTTTCATCATAAATTCTGCTCTCCAGCTTTATCAGCAACATCTTTTGAAGATGTGTTTTTTATTCAGTGTGAATTTTTATCTTCTTTGTCAAAATGAGATGTCCACAGGTAGACTTTTCTCTGGTTCTTGGATTCTCCTGGTCAGTTCATCTGTTTTTATGTCATAACACGTTGGTTCTATTATGATTGCTTTGTAGCACAATTGAGATTGTGGATAATGATAACTTCATCAGAAGTTTATTATTATTCAAGGTTATTTTTTCTATCATTTGTGTGTGTGTGCCCATATGAAGTTTTTTTTCAATTTCTGTGAAGAATTGTTTTGTAATTTTGATAGAGATTGTATTCACTATGTAAATTGCTTTTGGTTTGATGGTTGTTTTCATACTACCAATACTACTTATCCATTAGCATGGGAGATATTTTCATATTCTGATGTAGTTTTCAACTTTTTTCTTCAGTGTCTTAATGTTTTGTTATACAAGTCTTTCACTTGGTGGGTTAAGGATTCCCAAGGTATATTTTTGATGTCATTACATAAATACTGTTTTCCTGATATCTTTCACAGTCTTTAAGTCTGTTTGTCATTTGTTTTTGGTTTTTTTTATTTATTTATTTATTTATTTTTATTTTTAGTTACAATTTGTTAACTCTGTGTCTCAACTGTATCCCCCTCCCTCATTCCCTCCCCAACCCCACACTCCCTCCCTGGTCTCCTCCCTGCCCCTTTCCAAGTCCATTGATAGGGGAGGACCTCCTCCCCTTTCATTTGACCCTGTTTTATCAGGTATCTTCAAGGCTGGCTGCAAAGTCCTCCTCTGTGGCCTGACAGGACTGCTCCTCCCCCGAGGGGGGGAGGACAAAGAGCCTGCCCTTGATATCCTGTTAGAAATAGTCCTTGTTCCCCTTGCTTTGGAAAACTACTTGGTTACTGAGCTACCACGGGCCACATCCCAGCAGAAGTTCTATGTTATATCCATAGATGGTCCTTGGTTGAGTGTCAGTCTCAGAAAAGGCCCTGTGCCCGGATATATTTGGTACTTGTAGAGCTCCTATCCTTTCCATTTCATACTAACTCCCCTTCTTTCATATGCTTCCCTGCACTCTGCCATGGTTTGGTTATGAGTCTTAGTGTCTGCTTTAAAACACTGCTAGGTAGAGTCTTTCAGATGCCTTTTGCGGTAGACTCCTGTCATACATTCAATGCACATCTCATTTGTCTTTCTCTGTTTGTCATTTGTATATAGAATGTTTTTTTTCTCTCTCTCTCTTTGTGTGTCCTGCTATATTGCTGATAATTTTTAACAGTTTCAGAAAGTTTTTTTTTTTTTTTTACTTTTAAAATTTTTATTAATTATTTATTGCAATTCATTCACTTTGTGTCCTGGCTGTGGGCCCCTCCCTTGTCTCTTCCAAATCCCCCCATTTTAATGAGAAAATTAATTACAATAGCTTAGCATTAGGATGACTTTCAGCCAGTTTGTGAGTCAAAATAAGTTTTGTGTTCTTTCCCCCTCCCTTTTTTTGGCTTCTAATCTACCCCAGGCCTTGAATTAGGTGACCCTTGAGGCTTAAGAAAGCTTCCATATTTCATTATCACATTTTATTTTGTCTCATGATTTTCAAAATCTTTTAAAATATTATTTATTTATTTTTTATTAATTACAGTTTATTCACTTTGTATCCTCCCATAAGCCCCTCCCTCCTCCCCTCCCAACCTCCCTCCCCCTTCTTCTCGCTTGCCCTTCCCAAGTCCACTGATAGGGGAGGTCCTCCTCTCCTTCCTTCTGATCTTAATCTATCAGATCCCATCAGGAATGGCTGCATTGTCATCTTCTGTGGCCTGGTAGGGCTGCTCTCCCCTCAGGGGGAGGTGATTTATTTATTTTTTAGTAATTATGTTTTATTCACTTTGTATCCCAACTGTAGATCCCTCCCTTCCATTTACAGTTTTCTGGTGAAATCTTTAGAGTCTTTTGTGAATAAAATCTCATCAGCAGCAAGTAAGGATAATTTGACTTCTTTTCCTATTTGTATCCCATTGATTTCATTCAGTTGTCTCCTTGTCCTAGTTAAGACTTAAAGTGCTATATTGAGTGGGTATGGAGGTTTGGTTAGAGACTTTGACAAAATAATTTCTTTCTTTCCTCCAATATTCCCTATAAACACCTAGCATTTTTGTATCTTGGATTAGGATAGCAAAGATAAGGTTGTAATATACTCAGCTCTTAGAATATTATTTTGTCTAAGGATGTTATTTCTTACAGTTGTCATGAGGAAAATACTGTGATTCTAGATTGACACATCCTGGTGCATGTATTATCTGATGCCTTTTGATGTCAGTGAAATCATACATTGAACTCTGGATATTGTGCAATGTGTAGCAATTGGATAGCATCTTAATTTAGTGCTCTAGTAACGATTAAGTTGGCATAAACATTTTAACATAAGTGTTAAAATATAAATTTGTACCCTTAGATTGGTTTGATAATAAAAGTCAATGAATTTCTCTATAAGTTTTAGTGATAGACTTTAAAGAGAATCATTCTGTTATAGCACTTATTTCAGATAACTGAGAAATGGCTTGCCCAATGGTATATTTTAAAAAAATGTATATTATTTGAGAGACTGTAATTTATGTAATGAAAATGTTTAATGATTGTCTTCTCTCTTCTGTGTTTCACTCTTTCTTTTGCCTTCCAGGATTGTATGGGTGCTATTGGTACTGAATGTGGAAATCCCATGTGTAAGTTATCATTTAAAATTTTAATTCAATTTTTAAATTAAAATATAATTGCATTATTTTTACCTTTACCTTTCTTCTTTCAACTCCTCCTACATTTTAACCCCTTGCTCTTTCTCAAATTCACATTGTATTTTTTTGTTTCTGTTTTATATATATATATTCATATATAATAATATAAATATATGAATGCACCCTGTTCAGTTTGTTTATTTTTGCTTGTAAGTATAGGATCTCTGGCCTGACCACTTAGCATTGGATAGCTAATTAACCAGCTTAACCTTTGGGGAAAAAATGAGTAAGTCTCAGCATTGCTTATTTACTTGTAGTTCTTTGGGGACGGAACCCTGTAAGATTTCCTTCTTTGTGTTGTGTGCTAGAAAATAAGTATTTCAAGAAAAGTCAAAACACATATAGAAAGAGACTTGAAGAACGCAAGTCTAACATAACAACTCATCTCCTCAGACTCCTCTCAGCACCAAAATATCTTTTTTCACTTTGTAAACAACAACAGCAACAAAAAAAACCCTGTTGTCCTGCAGGTTTTCTTTTTAATTCTCTCACCAAAATAAAATGAAAATAGCATGGGGAAAGTTAAGGAAGAACAGAAGTGAAGGTGTTTTAATTGAAATGAGTGATAAACTACAGACAAGTAGCTTCATAAAGATTTAATATTGAAAGCCAATATATTTGTTTTCTACTCTTAGAGTATTGGTTATTTTTCTCATTGCTCTGCCTAATTGCCTGACAGGAACAACAACAACAACAACAAAAATGGATTAAGATTTGACTTTGTTCATGGCTTCAGAGGAAATAGAACAAAATCACTGGGAAAGCACGGCATCTGAGACTGGCCCAGTGCGGGCAAGCAGGAGCTCATATCAGAATTATGTCACATTTTTGAGAGCAGGAGTGGAAGAAGAGACTAGGCTGTAACGTACAAACCCTGATTCTATGGTGATATATATTTCAGATAGTCTCTGTGCCCAAAGGTTCTAAAACCTTCTAAAATAGAGCTATCACCTAAGATAACATATTCAAACACATGGGTGTTTACTGGGCATTTGACTTCTAAACTGTAACTGAGTTACTTTAAAGAGGTCTATTTTTCTATTCTCTACTGTATCTCCATGTGTTATAGAGAAGTCTTCATGTTTTACGTTGTTCCCTATATTAAAGCTAGATAGTTTTGATTAGGGAATTTAATACAGACACAGGCTTGCTAAGTGTACTGATGTGTAAGTGTGAAAAACCTGTCCTTTGAATGTGTCCTTTAAAAGTGGTAACATATTATAATTGAATAGCTATACAGTTGCTCTTTTCAACTATCTGATGATAGCCTTTCATGAAATGAATGCACAATGATTGAGACTAAGTGGTTTAAATAAAATGTAAAAATTGGTTCTTTCTTAACTGCTTCTCTGAGCCTAAGATTATATTCCCAATAAATATAATAACATTAAATTATGAAACTTTGGAAGTAGTACTTCATTCAACACTCTGTGTGAAGTAATAATGTGTAAAATAAGTATAATTTAGTTGCTTCTAGAGAAGCATTTTAAAAACCCTTTGAAGCCAGGAATCCCATCTGTACTTCACAGATATGCAGTAATTTATTCTAGAATTGTATTCATGAAAGTAAAGCAAATATCTACCTCAGGGTACTTTTTTAACCTTGAAACAAAAGAAATAAAACAACTTGCTTCACCATTGCTATAGAACTGGCTGTTGGGTTCAATAATATTATTTATATCAAAAATGATATGAAATTTAAACCCTACAACTCACTTAAAACTCAAATAGTCTCTTAAAATTCAAAAACAGAAGGAAGGAGAGGGGGACCTCCCCTATCAGTGGACTTGGGAAGGGGCATGCGTGAAGAAAGGGGAGGGAAGGTGTGATTGGAGGGGAGGAAGGAGGGGCTTATTGGGGGGATACAAAGTGAATAAAGTGTAATTAATAAAAGTTAAAAAAAATCGAACCAAAAAAAAATAGAACACACAATATATGGTAAAAAATAAAAAAAAAAAGACAAAAATATAGATTTATAGAGCTGCTATATAATGCAAGAACTCCTAATGTAATATTTTTTGGAGAGAGTAAACTAAGTTGTCTTCCTTGCTTTTTATAAAACAAACCTGGCTAGGTTCATAAATTACCTCCAGAATGGCTCAAACCTCTCAAAATAAAACCAGTGTTCATCAAAGAGAAGCTTCCAAAAGTATGTATGTGTTCATAACAATAAGGTCATGGCGACACTCATATCTTGCCAGGGCATTTGGCCTTGTTTTATGAATAATGTTCGTGACAATCCAGCTCTCTCCATCTGCCAGAACTCAGCATTATACCTTCCCTAGGCGGGACTGAAGACACAAACCAATAGCAGAGTAAACAATGGATTAAAGGCTAGACAACAAAGAACTGTGCAGTGGAGCGGCCTGAGCATGGTTACTCTAGTAGCTCAAGGTTGCCATTAGTTAAGGGAGAAAGTCACATTAAAGTATGTTATATACACCACTGCAGAGAAAGAATGTGACAAACGGACCAGGCTGTTAACCCCCACCCAAGTCCTTCCAAGATAAAGAAAGATAAGAAAGACCTACTTATTTTGCATAGCTAACTTTATAGAACTTCAACCATTTAATTTGTTTTTGTGTCATCGGTATTAAAAGTTACAGACTATAGAAGACTCAAAATTTTCATATTCAAAATTTTGAATATGAGAGCATGCATGAGGGCAAAGTTAATTGAAGATAAAAAGTATACTAAGAAAAGAAGTGTCGTCCTATTTTGTATTGAGAAAATTAAATCTTCTTCAAGATAACTTAGGGACCTTTTTCTGCTAGCAGGAGATGGCTTCTCCCAATTAGGGAAAACGACTGGCATGAGGCATGCCTGTCCTGCTGGTTCTCACAGAATACTTTATTGAAAGAAAGAAAGAAAGAAAGAAAGAAAGAAAGAAAGAAAGAAAGAAAGAAAGAAAGAAAGAAAGAAAGAAAGCTTTATTTTTTTTAAAAAATATTTCTTTGATATTCTGAGATCATAATTATATCATTTTCACCTTTTCTTTCTTCCTTCAAGTCCCCCCATATATTCCTCCTTTATCTCCTTTAAATCCATGGCTCTTTTTCTCATTAATTATTGCTATAGACATACATGTATATGCATATACATATATTCCTAAATACATAAATACAACTCAGTCTGCATAATGTTTCTGTAAAGATTACACCTCTTGCTCTCAGAATTCCTTAGTTCCCCTAGTTCTTTGGAGGGTTGAAGCCTCTTAGGTTTTCCTCTGCACATGCTGCTGTTCTTAGTCAACTCAGGTTCGGCCGCCTTGTTGGTGAGACTTTATGGCAGCTTGCTCGGATCTAACCCTGAGTTCATTTTTTTTTTTTTTCTTTTTTGAAACTACATGAAGTTGAAAGGGAAAGAGAGAATAGTTGATTGATTATTGGAGCATATGGAATAGGCATTGGATTTAATCAGAAACTCATTGACACACGATAAACTGTGTATCAATTGAATATTGATGAGACATGCCAACAATCCTCAGTGTACACCTTTCCTGGAGCAGGTTCGTGGTTTCTGCTGTTGGTCTTCCTCAGACGTTTGTTGCCATGAGCTCTGAAGCTGTTGTACACAGCAAGAACTCATTACAATGTGAGGTACATTCAGGTGTGTTTGTCATTTTGGGCTAAACAATATATTAAAAATACATAAAAGTCAGACTTCACTTTCATTGGAAGACAATTTAAATTAAACTGAAATTTTATGTATTGTGTTTCTGAATCTGGATGCTGCTATTAGAGTAAATGGTGACTATTTTGAAATGCATTTGCTTCAATTGGGGTGAAAAATAAACAAAAAATGTTCAAAACTAAAATTTCTTTAAAATAATTTATCATATTTCAGTATATTTTTACCTAACTGAATTCTTTAGGGACAATGTTTCACTACAAAAAAAATCAGAAGAAATTTATTATTAAATTCTGATTAATTAGACTATAAAATTAAAACAGCATTTTATGAAGCATCTACATGTCTTTCTCAATCAGACATCTGTGCTCTCATTCTATCTAAACCACTTCCTTTTATGTGTGTTATATTTTATATGTGTTAATTCTACCTATTATAAATTACCCTAAAAGAATTGGAAATGTTTATGTAGGTTTTGTTAAAAATCAGAAACTTTGTTGGGTTTCTTGTAACAAACCCCAAATCCAAGCATTCAGAAGAGAGAGGCAGGTAGATTTCTGTTAATCTACATAACCAGGTCTCAAGCCAGACAGGACTACAAAGCAAGACTTCATCAAAAATAAAATAAAACATTAATTGTACTTTATAATATATCTTTATATTTTATAAATAATTAATCTACAATAGAAACTAAAATATGAACATGCCAGGGAAATTATTCATGGAAACTTGCCTGATAACCTAGACAGGCAATGGCCAGACTTTGTGAATACATAGCTCATTACTTGTTTGTGTGGCTACAATCATCATGACTCTCATTTCCACCTGCTGTATGTATACAACAGATGTATAACTTGATGACATTTTGGTACATTGAGGAGAAATTAAATGTGTGACCACTTGCCTAGTGGAATTTGGAAAGCATTAATATGCTATAAAGATGCATGTTGAAATGCAGTTTTTACCTACAGAAAATGAGTTATCCAGAGATGGAATGAATTTTTGGTTATTTAACAATCCACCCAGTGCACAAAACCAGCAGATTTCTCAGTGTGAAAGACAAATAATGGCTACCTGAGCCAACTGAATCTATTAGGCTACATATCTTGTCACCTCCAATGTGGCATTTGGACCACATAGTCAGATTTTTCTTCAGGTAACTGGGTTTTCTCTTTTTATTATCCATATGAGGAAAATTTAAAGTAGCAAATGAATCAGAGTAGCTAGATGGTTACGCAAATCTGAAGAAATAAGCATAGAGCAATACCATGGACAAACAAAATTTTGAACTGAATATGCTATAATACAACCTGGAACACTGGTTATGGTTTGAGGACATACGTTTCTTCTTTTGCCAATTATGAAGGAAACAGGAGATGCCCGTTCATGGTAGAGTGTTCAGAAGAAAAGAGAGCACATTTGTACATCACACTTTCCTCCAAGGGTTACAGCCTAGTCTTGCTAACCTTATGATACCTTAATAGTGAAATTAGGAAAACCATGTATCTCCAAATCTTATGAAGATTATGTGGAATTTAAACTGCTCGAAGTGACTCAGGAAGGAATATACTCTCTGTGATGCATCTTGTCCAGGTTTGCTAAGGATATATACGGTATCCATTCATCTATACACTGTCTCTAGAAACATGTCCCATGATTCAGGAGTGTTATGCATTTCAAACAACAGGAAACCCAAGTGTGTAGACATTAATCAATTAAGGCTTTGTTTTACCAACAAACACTAACAGGATATAGTTCTATAGAACTACATCTGAACTACACTGAACAGGATATAGTTTATAGATTAATTTAGATACTTACTTGTTCAACAAGGCAATACAACTTTTACCATTAAATTCAAGTACATTTCTTCCACTCACTGACTTTATCCACAACGCTGTTAAATGTGTGAAATGTTTATGTTTCTCTGAATATTACAGAACAACATGAGAACAAAGGAAAAAAATGAATGTGAAGGCTACTTGAAACAATCTTTTTATAAAGGATGGGAGATTTTGAAAGACACCTGTGCATTAATGTTTCAAGTTCAAAATGTTGCATTTCTGAGAAAAAGGAAGGCTCTCAAAGCAAAGTTATTGCCAGAGACTCATAGGTACTATCTTCTTTGTTTGTCTGGGTATATTGGCTTACATTCTGAGTTATTGATCTAAAGACAATTTTCTGCCATTACAAGACAGTGTGTTCTATCACTCCATTCTGTTAGGATAAGATTGCCAAAACAGATAGCATCTTCAAAAAATGCTGCTGTTCTAACTGGATATCTACATGTAGAAAAATGCAAATAGATCCATACTTATCACCCTGCACAAAACTAAAGTCCATGTGGATAAAGGCAGAGTGAATGGAATTTTATGTAAGAAGTGGGAAATAGTAAGAGCTGGAGAGGACAGGAACTCCACAAGGAGAGCAACAGAACAAGAAAATTTGGACACAGGGAACTTCCCAGAGACTCATACTCCAACCAAGGACTATTCATGGAGATGACCTAGAACCCCTTCACAGATGTAGCCCATGGCAGTTCAGTGTCCAAGTGGGTTACCTAGTAATGGGAAGAGGGACTGCCTCTGACATAATCTGATTGGCCTCCTCTTTGATCACCTCCCCCTGAGGGGGGAGCAGCCTTACCAGGCCACAGAAGAGGACAATGCAGCCACTTTTGATGAGAACTGATAGACTAAGATCAGAAAGGAGAGGAGAACCTCCCCTATCAGTGGACTTGGGGAGGGGCATGCATGTAGAAAGGGGAGGGAGGGTGGGAACGGTAGCAGAAGAGGGAGGTGCTTATGGGGGGATACAAAATGAAGAGTGTAATTAATAAAAAAGTTAAAAAAAGAACCTCAATATAAAACCAGATACACTAAACCTGTTAGAAGAAAAAGTGGGGAACAGCCTAGAACTCATTGGCACAGGAAACAACTTCCAACAGCACAGGCTCTAAGAGCAACAATCAATACATGGGACAACATGAAACTGAAAAGCTTCTGTAAATCAAAGGATACTGTTGTCAGAACAAAATGACACCCTACATATTGGGAAAGGATCTTCACCAACCCTATATCTGACAGAGGGCTAATATCCAGAATATTTAAAGAACTCAAGAAGTTAAACAGCAACAAGTCTAGTAAGCCAATTAAAAAATGGAGTACAGAACTAAACAGAGAATTCTCAATAGAAGAATATAGAATGGCAGAGAAACACTTAAAGAAATGCTCAACCTCATTAGCCATCAGGGAAATGTAAATCAAAACGACCCTGAGATTTCACCTTACACTCATCAGAATGGCCAAGATGAAAAACTCAAGGGACAACACATGCTGGAGAGTTTGTGGAGAAAGGGGAACCCTCTTCCACTGCTGGTGGGAATGTAAACTGCTACAACCACTTTGGAAGTCTATCTGGTGCTTTCTCAGACAATTAGGAATAGTGCTACCTCAAGATCGAGCCATACCACTCCTAGGCATATATCCAAAAGATGCTCAAGTACACAACAAGGACATTTGTTCAACCATGTTTGTAGCAGCTTTATTTGTAATAACCAGAAGCTGGAAACAACCCAGATGCTCCTCAGTTGAGGAGTGAATAAAGATATTGTGGTACATTTAAACAATGGAATATTACTTGGCAATTAAAAACAAGAAAACCATGAAATTTGCAGGCAAATGGTGGGAACTGTAAAAGATCATCCTGAGTGAGGTGTCTCAGAAGCAGAAACACACACAGGATATATACCCACTCATAAGTGGATATTAGACATAAAATATAGGTTAAACATACTAAAATCTGTACACCAAAAGTAATCAAGAAGAAGGACTCTGACTAAAATGCTTAATCCTCATTCAGAAAAGCAAAGAGGATGGACATCAGAAGAAGGAGAAAACAAGGAACAAGACAAGAGCCTGCCAAGGAGGGTCTCTGAAAGACTCTACCCTGTAAGGTACCAGGGCTGAGACTTATAGTCAAAATTTGGGCATAGTGCAGGGAATCTTATAAAAGAAGTTGGAAATAGTAAGACCTGGAGAGGACAGGAGCTCCACAAGGAGAGCAAAGGAACCAAAAATTCTGGACACTGAGGTCTTTTCTGTGACTGATACTCCAACTAAGCATCATTCATAGAGATAACCTCGAACCCCTGCACAGATGTAGCCCATGACAGTTCAGTGTCCAGGTGGGTTCCATAGTAATGGGAACAGGGACCGTCTCTGACATGAACTGATTGGCCTGCTCTTTGACAATTTGCCCCTCAGGAGGATACAGCCTTACCAGGACACAAAGGAAGACAATGCAGCTACTCCTGATAAGACCTGATAGACTAGGATTAGAAAGAAGGGGAGGAAGTCCTCTCCTATCAGTGGACAGGGGGAAATGCATGGGTGGAGAAGCTGGAGATGGAGGGTGGGATTGGGAGGGGAGAAGAGAGGGAGCTACAGGTGGGATACAAAGTGAATAAACTGCAATTAATAAAAATAAAAAATGAATTAAAAAATGATTCAATCTCCTCCTCTTCCAAAGACAGCAAATTGCCAAATGTTCTATATAAACTTCAAGTATCTTAATTATTTTCATAACAAGCAGAAAGCTTCCATAGGACTTTCTACAGAGATATCATTCTTCATATTGCTTGCTTAATTATACACAATGATAAGTGCTCCACTAAATTTATACAATAAGTTAAACTATTGTTATATATGCCTGAAAACATCTAGGCTTCCCTACACTGGATTGGGAAAATAGGAACTTGTACAAAGTTTTTCTCTGTCTTCTATATTTGAAATTGGGTATTGAACAGTGCATTTGTTCAACCCAGAGGCCTTTAATTTTCTTGTTGGAAAATATAGAAAATATAGAATGGTAACTAGGTAGCCTGAAAGTAAAGTCTTACTCTCTTCATAGTTTATGATTTAACAGGATCAAGGGAGTTTTATTAGATTTTTTTCCCTTTCATTTTTTAGTTCAAAAAGAAACATATCCACCCTATCTGTGACATAACAAAAGATCATAACCAAGAATAAAATTAAACAACTAGTTGTATCAATTAATTTGACCAATTAATTTGTTGATTTATCTTCAGGTTCTAACTTCTGGCTTGATCAAAGTAAACTCCCCTCATTATTCTGGAACTAACTTTTTAGGGACTTAAATGCCAAGATACAATGGATTTTATTCAGTTTGTATTTGAATTTTTAAAAATTTGAATAAAATCTTTTATGATTACTTTGTTGAATGGATTTATATTAACAGTTATCTCTAATTCCTAAAAAACAGCATTGTTTATTAGTTAAATGAATCTACTGTTTGCAGAAAACAACATGTGTATCTGTCTGGTCTTTAACTGATAAGAACTCCATTTCCCGATATTGTAATGTGTGTTCCCCCTATTACACAAAGGTTTTCCTGAATTAAAAAGTACAAATTTCTATAACAAAATATTTCCAGTTTCAAGGACTGTTTGAATGCTATGGTTCTTCTGCATGCTGCACAAGCATTTTAACAATGTTGTTCTACTAACTTCATGTATGATTTATAACTTGATACTAAGTCATTAAGGATGTTGCCAAGGAAAATGTTCTATATTGTTTAAAAATGTATTGGTAGGCAGAGTAAATATGGGGGCATGCATTTATTGATGATGATGTCCTTGTCAAGATACATGGGAATTACTTGTGAGGTCAGCCATAATCTTTGTCCTATGAAATCAGCTTGTCATTAGAAAAAGCCATGTTCTATATAATTGAGTAGAATATAATTTGAAATGTAAAATCATGGGTTATATTCTGAATTAACTGAATGAGTCAATGTGAGACAATTCAGCTACAATAACTCTCTCTCTGCAAGCTGGATCTACTTTGATCTTGGACTAAATATTAATGGCCACTGAAATGGAAATACAATAGAGAAAATTGCAATTAGTTATTTTTGTTAATAATTATAAATATTTAGAGGGTTTATAGGTAGAAACCATCCATTGTACTGTTTTTTTCACAAAGCATATTAAACAAAATTTTTAAGAATGACCCATTGAGGTTAAGTGGTAAGATATTTTTTTCATCATTGGTCCTGGAATTTATACAAGGTACTCATATGTAAAGTACCCTACTTGCTGCATAAAGATGTTTCCATTTGTGTGCACGGTTGTTGCTGAAATGAATGAACTATGTGCTTATTATCTTTGCCATTTATTCTCAAGATATTGATTTCTCAAGAAACTAATCAAAAAGTACTTCTTTCTTCTGAATGAGGATTGAACGTCTTCCCTAGGATCCTCCTTGTTTTGTTTCTTTAAGAGTACAGATTTTTAGTATGTTTGTCCTATATTATTTGGCTAATTTCCACTTATGAGTGAGTATATAACATAAGTGTTTTTTTTTTTTGTTTGCCTCCAGGTTACCTCACTCAATATGATCTTTTCTAGTTAATATCATTTGCTTGCAAATTTTATGATTTCCTTAGTTTTAATAGCTGAGTAGTATTCCATTGTATAAATGTGCCACAATTTCTGTATCCATTCCTCTGTTAAGAGACACCTACATTGTTTCCAGATTCTGGCTATTACGAATAGAGTTGCTGTGAACATGGTTGAACAAATGTCCTTGTTTTATACGTGAGCGTCTTTTGGATATATGCCTGGGGGTGGTATAGCTGGATTTTGAGATAGCACTATTCTCAATTTCTGAGAAAGCACTAGATTGATTTCCAAAGTAGTTGTACAAGTTTACATTCCCACCAGCAATGGAGGAGGGTTCCCCTTTCTCCACATCCTTTCCAGCTTGTTTTGTCACTTGAGTTTTTTAACTTAATCATTCTGATAGGTGCAAGGTAAAATCTCAGGGTTGTTTTGATTTGCATTTCCCTGAAGGAAGTTGAAGATTTCTTTAAGTGTTTCTCTGCCTGTCTGTATTCCTCTATTGAGAATTCTCTGTTTAACTCTGCACCCCATTTTTTTAATTGGATTACTTGGTTTATTGGTGTTTAACTTCTTAAATTCTTTATATATTCTGGATAATAGCCCTCATAGTCATTGGAAGCAGAAGAAGACAGGGAACAGGACATGAGCCTACCACAAATGGCCTCTGAAAGTCTGTTGATGAAGGTATTGAAGTAGAAGCTTAGACTCATAGTCAAATCAAACTTTAGGCAGAGTGCAGGGAGTCTCATGAAAGGAGGGGGAGATAGAAAGACTTGGAGAGAAAAGGAGCTCTCAAAAGAAACCAACAGAGCCATAAAAACTGAGTCCTGGGGGCCCTGCAGAGACTGTTACTCCATCCAAGGACAAAGCATGGAAAGGACCTAAAACCCAGGCTCAGATGTATCCCACAGACTCAGTATCCAAGTGGGAAACCTAGTAATGGGAACAGGGACTGTCTCTGGCATGAACTCAGTGGCTAGCTCTTTGATCACCCCCCTGATAGGGGAGCAGCCTTTCCAGACCACAGAGGAAGATAATGCAGCCAGTCCTGATGAGACCTGATTGGCTAGGGTCAGATGGAAGGGGAAGGGAATCTCCCCTAGCAGTTGACTGCAAGAGGACATAAGAGGAGAAAATAGAGGCAGGATGGGGTTGGGAGGAGACAAGGGAGGGAGACACAGCTGGGATAAAAATTGAATGAATTGTAATAAATTAAAATAATAAATATAAAGATTATTTAAAAAGACTTAGTGTTTCAGACTGGGCCTTTTTTACTATTATAGTTTGTTTACAGAGAGGAAACGCTTCTATCAGCTTCAATACTAATAGAACCTATCATTTCAAAAGAAGCCTGAACATCCCTGTGGAGATCTCAGGACAACTGACAATGAATAACAGATTTAATTGCACCAATGAATGATCAAGATTCAAAATAAAGATTTAATCTTTTTTTTTAATCCACCAATGCAAGAAAATTTCTTGAGATTTATTTTCTTTTTCAGAAACTGCATTTACATTTTATATTTGTGCATTGTGGACTGGTAGGTGGGTCAGCAGGTAAAGGCACCTGCCACCAAGCTGGTGGCCCAAGTCTGATCTTCAGGATCCATGTGAAAGAAGCAGAAAACTGATTCACATATCTCTTAGCATCCACACAAATGCAGTGGCATACATGTGCTCACACGCATACACTGATTCATAAATGTAAAAAAATGCACAATATGGTAGAAATAGAGGCTAATAACACCTTTAAGTGGTTTTGTTATTTCATAGGAATGGCTACATTGGGGAAATGGAATTGTTGAACTTGGTCTTTGAATAGATGCTGTTACCACGTGGTGGAGGTGGGCTGGGGAAGAGAATGGTGCTCAAAGAAAGCCACTGTTCCTGCTGGCTCAGGTTGTCTATGCATTGTTTAGGTTTGCATTTTAGTTAATGTTGCCGGGTATTAGAGGGTAAGACCCAGTGCCCAAAGGATGTTAGAAGTAGTGAAACATTCTCTCAACATGTCTCTGTAGCCTTTGGGAGGGCTGTTTTCTGGCCATGGCCTTTGTTAATCTTCTTGCCACACCCAGAGGACAGTTTACAGCTAAATTTAGTAATCCATATGTGCATTTCTGGTAAAATACTTGTGTTTATTGTGCATGGAGTTCATTACACATCATCTGAACTTTATAAATGTCCTAAAGGAGAGCATATGGTTAAAAGTATAGCTAGAGAATGTGGTAGAATTGACAGAAAAGGTTTCTCTTGAACACTGAATTGTTAAGCCATGTCTGGACAGTGTGAGTTATTCACATTGCTAGGTTGGCTATGGAGGGGTGGAGGGAGGCTCGTGGGACAAGATCTACAGTGCTGTGTTGAGACTTGCATCATGAGAGTCCCTGTCATAGATGTGTCTTCCAGCTACTCCATAGGAATACATTTATTGAGTGAAGAACAGTTTGTATGTTATGTATACACATATATATGTATATAAATATGTTAGTATATAGATCTGATGATTAATTCAGGAATGCTGTACTTAGTGTGGTTTGTTGCTTTGTGTATTCTTTTAAGCTGAGTACTGAGGGAATGCAGTACTTAACTGTAACTCCGCCAGTGCATCTTTCTAGAGGCCTGCTGTCATATTTTTTGTCACCTAAGAATTTTTTGTTTCCAAGAAGGTCAGGATTACAGTTTTGTCTGACAGATTAAGACTGCATGATGTATTCTTGGTTATCAAATTACTCATGTAGCGTGGGGATTTTAGTTGGTGAATATTCACGATGGGGAGGGCATCGGACATCCTTATAATCTCACTTTCAGGCTCTAGAAGGACACACTGATCTTAGCTGCTTGTGACTTATTTCTTGGATTCTTGTGTTTTGTTTCCTGTAATGCACATATTTAAAAAAAAAAAGATTCTTTTAAAAGCCAAAAGAAGAAGAGAATTACATGGTTATAAGGCATGGATAGATGGTCACATGATTGGTATAGTTAAAGTAAATCAACAACTTGCTCATCTCATAAAGCAGCTGATTTGTGGTAAGGACAGTCCTTTGTAGATATCATTTTATTAAATGCTGACAACAATCTCTTAAGAGTGACATTTTTATGGCTACCTGAAAAAAATAACAGATTTGGTAAAGTTGGAGTAAGTTATCTAATTTTATGTATCCTAAAAAGCAGGTGTTGAGCAGAAATTAATACCCAAAGATTCCTATTTGGTTTACCCTCTAAATTAACCACTTATGTGTTAGTTGCATTCCTTATTGCTGAGGCAAACACCTAACAAAATGTATTAAGGCAGGGCGGGTTTCTTTTGTCTCACACTTTCAGAGAGTACATCCCATTTTAATTGAGAAGGCAAGGCAAAGGGGAGAGGCTTTGTAGATGGTGCTGAGGGTATGAGTGGGTTGCTTATTCATATTACAATGGGCAGAAATAGAGAATAAGCATCTGGAAAGACAAAACAGGTAAGACCTTCAAAACCCAAACTCAGTGAGGTGCCTCTTTAGCTGCCTCCCCTGACCCAAGTGATCTACAAATTTCCAAAATATTGCCTCCAACTGCGGACGATGTATTCCAACATAGGAGCCAGCCAAGGAATTTCATTTCTAACCTGTGACAGTACCTTGGCACCAAGATATTTTGCAGTGGAGAGGACACCTATTTTACATATTGTTGCCTAAGTTTTTTCTACCTAGAAGAAATGGTTGTAGGAATACCAAAACAGCATATGTCTTATAGATATACATGGAGGCCAACAGACGATAAACACAACATCATTATTTTTGTCATAGAGAATGAGTCGGAGGGAATAGTATAATACCTGATTCTGAGACTGTGTAAAAACGAACACACTCTACACAAATGTTTTTAAAATATGAATGATGAGGAGCATATTTGGGCAATTTAACATCTGATGTCATGAATAATAAGAAATAAGATAAAATATTTAAGAGCAATGTCATCATAATTAGACTGATTTCATTTACCGGTTTTTGGAGTATAAACCCTGGATAGTTTACCTGGTGCCACTCTTCATCTGAAGCATAGACTTATGCACACTGTGTTTTCTATGATGGCAGCTACTGACCTCTATTGATAAAATGAAGCCTATCCACTATGTTGACTGAATGTGGTTTCTATTTTGAGACTGTCCTTTGTGGAGACGCTCTTCTGACATAAAGCCTCTGCTCAGCAGAAAGCAGAAAAAGAACTTCTAAAATAACAAGCACCTTTGATCACTGCCAGCTTGGTGTGTATTGGAACTAGTGACCTGGAGCTAAAAGACGTGATCTTCCCCACCAATGATTCCCCCGAGCTGTCCACCAGCCCATATACCCATATACAGGCGTCTCCTCACCTGATTGGGGTCTGACTGTAAAAGAAGGTTAAAGAGTTTGTTTTCAAATTGCACCCTGAAAAACTGATGTCGTGCTATAAAACGCTTCATGCGTGAAGGGTGACCATAGTTCCACTCATTGGGGAAACACAAAAGAAAACAGAGAGTTGGTACCTTGACACACTGACACACACACCCACACACAGACGTACATAGACACACAGATGTGTATACACACATAAAAACACAAATACACACACTCATACACACAACTACACACACATGGCTTGTTGTACTTTGAGAGACAAGTTACACTTATTTTCTAGTGCCAGAGTTCCCAACACAAAACTTTAAGTAGTATTTACACACTATTTCATGAGGCTGTTAATTGACTGGACAGGCAAAATTACTTGCACCCGGGAAAATGTCCACTTTAGTCTTACCATAACTGCTTCAGAAAAGAAATAAATAGAAAACAATTTCTGTCAGAATTAAGCTCTTGGTTTAGGTTTAAAATGGAGAAAAACAACAAACGAGTTAAGGTGGCAGGAGAATTGAGCTAAATGGTCCTATTTGAACCGCAAACTGCTTACCAGCCACAGTAGGTGCTCATGTACCAAAGATTGTACTTAACTGTTATAGCAAATCTATTTACTCAATTGTTAAAACAAGTAATTTGAATTGTTTATTATTTTTACTTTATGCATGAGGAAACTAAATCTCAGAACAATAAAATGTGTTTCCTTCTCACAGTTCGATGGCCTAGCATTTTTAAAAACTGGAAGACTTTATTGGTATTTTCATTTTTGAGATTGTAATTACATCATTTCACCCCTTTCCTTTCCTCCCTCTAAACCGGTCCACGTGCCTGCCTTGCTTTCTTTCAAGTTCATGTCCTATTTTTCTTAATTATTGTTACATGAATACATATACATACATATATATTTCTGAATACAATTTTCTCTGTGTAATGTTTGTTGTATATATATCTTTTGGAAATGAACCTATTCATGCGTGTGTGCACACATGCGTATGTGTGTGTGTGTATTTGTTTATTTATTTGTTTGTTTAATGCTGAAAGCAAATATTTTTTTGTAATAGAAGTTTCATTTTTTTTTTTTTTTACAATTCTGTTGATCAAAATTTAAGGAGTAAATAATGATTGGTATAATATTACAATGTGGAAAGCAGACACGGGGTAAGATGATCAAGCCTCACTTAGAAAGACAAATGGAATGTGCATTGGATGTCTGACAGGAGTCTACTGCAGAAGGCATGTGAAAGACTCTACCTAGCAGTGTTTCAAAACAGATACTAAGACTCATAACCAAATCTTCAACAGAAAGGGAGTTAGTATGACGTGGAAAGGATAGAAGCTCCACAAGGACTAAATATATCTGGGCACAGGGTCTTTTCTGAGACTGATACTCCACCAAGGACCATGTAGGGATATAACCTAGAACCTTACTCAGATGAAGCCCGTGGTAGCTCAGTAACCATTTGGTTTCCCATAGTAAGGGGAACAAGGACTATTTCTAACCAGGAACTCAATGGCTGTCTCTTTGACCTCCCCACCCTCCAAGGGAGGAGCAGTCCTGTTAGGCCACAGAGGAGGACTTTGCAGCCAGTCCTGAAGATACCTTGAAAGATCCCGGGAGGGTATCTTCCGTCAGAGAGACCCCCTCCCAAAGAACAACAAGTCCATTTGGATGCAAACAGCAAGAGGCTTTTATTTTGATACACGGGTACCCGGGGCGAAAAGTCATTCGGGAGACTTCCGCGCCCCCTAGATGGGAAGCTGGGGTTTTTATAGGGTTTTAGAGCAGAAGCACTGGTACAGAAGCGAGAGGCATGGTTACAGGGGGCTGATTGGTACGTTTACACGAGACCACAATTTGCGTCAAAGTTTGGCAGGGGCACCAAGATTTCAGGAACTGGGTGGTCAAGGGGGTTATGATGACCCCTTGACGTGGCCCGCCACCTGTTATTTTGTTTTTCTCTATCTTAACTGAAACAGTCTCACAGATATCTATGAGAGTGATTAACACAAACTGTTTTTAGTATGACTGGGGCAGCCTGACCACAGATATCCCAAGTGGGTGACACAGCTAGGATTTCTCAGTAATTTTCCAGTTTCTCATCTGGCCTTTAGAGTTTTACAAAACAGTGGTGTCCCACAAAATGGCGTTAGCTATGTTTAACTTAGGGTGAGGCTGGGGTCTTTCAACCTGATAACACAGGGTCAGATGAAAGGGGAGGAGGTCCTCCTTAATCAGTGGACTTGGAAAGGGGAAGGGAGGAGATGAGGAAGGGACGGTGGGATTGGGAGGGAATAAGGGAGTGAGATACAGCTGGGATACAGAGTTAATAAAATGTACCTAATAATAAAAAATAAAATTAATTTTAAAAAATAGACATAATAACAAAAATAGCAATGATATATTTAAAATATGTATGGTAAATTTATCTGTATATCAATTATTTTTTGTTTTGTTTTGTAATTGTATTTTTTAAATTTTTTTTTAATATTAGTTACAGTTTGTTAACTTTGTATCCCTGCTGTATCCCACTCCCTCTTTCCCTCCCAATCCCACCCTCATCTCCTCCCTGCCCCTTTCCAAGTCCACTGATAAGGGAGAACCTCCTCCCCTTACATCTATCTGATACTGGTTTATCAGGTGTCTTCAGGAATGGCTGCAAAGTCCTCCTCTGTGGCCTAACAAGGCTGCTTCTCCCGGGGGGGGGGGGGGGAATCAAAGAGCCCGCCATCAAGTTCAGAAAGCAAATGTTTTTAATAATACATTATTATGTTTTTCTCTCCACCAACTTCTCTCAGATACTCCCCAAATCCCTACGTATCTAATATTCATACTTTTATTTCTCTTTCATTAGTATAGAATGATATAATTAATAATAATAAAATAGTATAATATAAAAATAAATCAGAATAGTACAAAGAAACAGAAAAAAGTGCAACAAAGGAAAAACACCGGAAACACAGCAGCAAAGACACACATTTGCACATAGAGAAATCCCATAAAAGCACAGAATCAGGAACAACAATGCATAAGCAAAAGACTGATAAGGGGAAACACTTCCCATACAAAGCACTATGAAACAAAAATCCTCCAAAAATACCGCTCAAGTCCACTTGGTGTGGGTTATCTGTTATAGGGCATGGGGCCTTTCTTTAAGCGTGGTTGTATTCCCAGTGAGACTCCATTGGAGAAACCTGATTTTTCCTTTGGAGCATTTGTCTATTGGAGACAGAATCTGGGTTAGGGTTGGAGACTTGTTTCTACTTCCCTCTCAGTGCTGGGACCCCATCTAGCTTAGACTTGTGCAGGCCCTATGCATGCTGCCACAGTCTCTGTGAGTCCATATGTGTGTCAGTTCTGTTGTGTCTAGAAGGCCCTGTTTCCTTTACTGGCTCCTGCAATCTTTCTACTTTGCGCTTACCATGTCCTGAGCCCTGAGGGCAGGGATTGATGGAGACTTCCCATTTCGGACCGAGTGTTTCGAGATCTCTTACTCTGTGTACTTGTAGGGTTGTGGGTCTCAAGAATTGCTCCCATCTGCTGTGGGGGGCAGCCTTTCTGATGAAAGCTGAGCAAGATACAGCAAGATACGAATGTAGCTGGGAGTCACTTCATTGCTACATTCCTTCAGCAGCACAGAAGTATTTGGTTTTCCTTCACGGCTTACCTAGTCTCAGTGTCAGGTATGTGTTCCATCTCATGGAGTGGGCCTTAATTCGCGTCAGGCAGCGGATGGTTACTCCCACAACGTTTGTGCAACTATTGCCAATAGATTCTGCGTGCAGCTCATCAGTGTGCACTAAAGCGCGTACAGCTTTGTTGGTGTTTACCTCTCTCCTCTGGCAGCCTGCAGAGCACCTTCTAGTACCGTGAACACTAGTCAGTAAGGATGGAGGTTCAGATAGGCGCCAGATCACTGCTGCATGTTCAAAGAATTGTGTGGGTGTGTAGAGCCTTACCACAAGGGTGTAGGGTCTTTTTGTATGGGTGTGTAGAGCCACAAAGCGCCTTGGCAATAAACTGGGTTGATTAGTGTTTTCATGTGGTTCCTTGGGCCAACAGCTCAATTAAATGTAACCCATTCCTAGCACTGGTAGCAAGTTGGGGCTTTGTGTCCCAGATTTTTTAGCTATTCTATTTAGATTTATTTTATATATATCACCACTGTAGGTTTCCATAGGACCCTTAAAATATGACTTAGGTTTAGCTAATCCTCTCTGTATTCTTTTTCTTCCCTCCTTTTTCCTTACCCCTTCCTATTTGATCTGTTGATTGCAATCACCCTTCACTGTCCATCCATAATAATCTATTACATTTCCCCTTTCTACGGAGATCCTCACCCATTGGTCCCTTGCTCTATACCTAACCTCTGTAGTTATTTGTAATGAAGTTTCCTTAGAAAAAGACTTAACAGCTAACATCCACATATTAACAATTACATATGACATTTTGTCTTTTTTAATATGCATCATTTCATTCAGAATGTTTTATTTTTTTTCTAGCTCCAATCATTTACTGGCTAATTTTATAATATAACATTTTAAATTATTAATATTCCATTGTGTAAATGTACCAGATTTGCTTTAGCCATTCATCTATTGACAGACATTGAAGCTGTTTCCAGTTTCCAGCTATAATGAATAGAACAGCAATTGACAGGCTTGAGCAGGTATCTCTGTAGTAGGATATAAGGTCTTTTGGGTATTCCACCAATGGTGGTATATGGGTTATTGAGGTAAACAGTTCCTGGCTTCCTGCAGAACTATCACCATGATTTCCACAGTGGTAATATTAGATTGCACTCCCATCAGAAAATGGTGAGTCTTCACCTTACCCACATCTTCATCAGCATGAGCTGTTACTTGTTTTGTTGGTCCTGGACATTCTGACTGGTATAAAAAACAAACAAACAAAAACCTCAAATTAGTTTTGATTTGCATTTTCCTGGTTACTAAAGATTTTGAGCAGTTCTTTACATGTTCAGCCTTTTGTAATTTTCTTGGCTGAGATTTATTACCAGATATTTTTGACACTACAGTCTATGAATTTTCATTTTTCTAACTCAACAAATCTGTTGATGCCGCTTTATACATTATCAGCTTTGAGAATGCCAAAGTGTAATGTGAAGGTGTGTGAGTACCTGTCTCTTCATGGGCTCCATCTTTTCCTCAGATCCAAAGGATGTCCAGCAATGTTAGACAGCTTTCTTTAGATGCTGGTGTTGTTTAGACCTTGGTGTCTATGTTTTCTAATCTTCTGGAATGTAAAGATACATGTTTATCAGCTTGTGGAAGAACTATGAATCAGATTATCTGAGCCCTGACTTTTTACCTAGTGAGGTTCCCAGGTAAACAATTACAATCACAGATTTAGGAAGCCCCTTTCCTCTGTAATGTGAATACATTGTCTAGTGGATGAGGCACACTCTTTATTATAATCAGAGTGAGGACCAATACACTTAGTTGTACCCTTCTAAATCTCCTGAGGTACTGATGGCTTCTCTTAAAGTATAGCTGAGAGTGTAATTGAAAGATCACAATATTTCTTCTAAATATATTTTTATATTTGAAAATGTTAACACACATCTTTTTCTCTGACAAAAGGTTGTAAAATAATTATACCATAGTTATTACGATCATTATTTATACTACTGTGCTTGGACTTGAAGATTGCATTTCCACCTATTGAGGTTAGCTGACCCACCTCCTCTGTTGTTTTGTGTATAATAAGCATATTGAGTATCTGGGCTTCTGGTATACCTCCATCCAAGTACAAACATCCCACTCAGTCCCAGCTTTATGTTGCACGTGTCTCTTTCTCAGTCTTCTGTCATTATCAGTCAGGTTTCAAGGACCTAGCAAATTGGGCCACAACAGTAGGAACATGTCATAACCAAATTTTGAGTTCTTTAAGGTTTTTATCTGGAGAAGTTCCACCTCCAACCTGCTACACTCAAGTGTCCTGCTGGCACATATTCTCTGACAATAGTTATTTTTATTTTCTGTAATAAGCAATTGTCAATATATTATCTATATTATCAAGCTTAAACAATATCTTGTCATGCCGCATAATTTATGTGAGTTCAAAATAGATGATCCTGCTACTCACGTAACTAAAAATATGAATGATTTTATATGTTTTCTTGGTACTTTGAACATTTTCATTACTTTGTGCATGCATGCATGTGGCACTATATACCTCTATGCATATGTGTGTATATGGTATGTATGTAAGGCAGAGGTCAGTATTAGTGTCTTCCTCAATCACTTCTTATCTTTTGAGAGGAGTTCTCTCATAGAACATTTTTCAGTTCAGCTACACTGACCAACTGGCTAGTTAGGCTTAGGAATCTGCTAGCTTTCAAGACCCCAGTGCTGGGATAATGAATATACACTGCTACTCCCACCATTTTATGTGGGTTCTGGGAATCAACACTCAGGTTATCCTTTTTGTTTTTTAATTATTTTATTTTTAAATAATTTTATACATTCACTTGTATAAAATTCAGCTGTAGCTCTTTCCCTCTTTCCCACCCAATCTTCCGCTCCCTCACTCATCTCCTCCCTGCCCCCTTCCGAGTCCACTCAGAGGGGGTGTCCTCCTCTCCTTCCATCTGGCCCTAGCTTATCAGGTATCTTCAGGATGGTTGCAATGTCCTTATTTGTGGCCTAGCAAAGCTGCTCTTCCCTCAGCAGGGAGGGGAAGCTCATGAGTTCATGTCAGAAACAATTACTAGGGAACCCTTACTAGGGAACCCACTTGGATACTGAACTACCATGGGCTATGTCTGAGCAGGGGTTGTAGGTTATATCCATGCATGGCCCTTGGTTGAATAAACAGTCTCATAGAAGACCTCTGTACTCAGATATATTTGGATCTTGTGGGACTCCCTGTCCCCTCTAGGATATACTAGTTTCTCCTTCCTTCATATGATTTGCTACATTCTGCCGACGGTTTCGTTATGGGTCTCAGCATCTGCTTTGACACACTGCTAGGTAGAGTCTTTCAGATGCCTTCTGTGGTAGGCTACTGTCCTGTTACTTGTTTTCTTCTATTTCCAATGTCCATCCCCTTTGTCTTTCTAGATGAGGATTGATCATCTTACCCAGGGTCCTTTTTTTGTTTATCTTCTTTAGGTGTATGTATTTTAGAATGTTTATCCTATCTTATAGGTTTATATAAGTGACTATATACCATGTGTGTCTTTCTGCTTCTGGGATACCTCACTCAGGATGATTTTTTCTAATTCCCACCATTTGCTGCAAAATTCATGATTTCCTTGTTTTTAATTGCTGAGTAGTATTTTCTTGTGCAAAAGTAACACAATTTCTGTATCCATTCCATCGTTGATGGACATTTGGGTTGTTTCCAGGTTCTGGCTATTACAAATAAAGCTGCTACAAACATGGTTGAGCAAATGTCCTTGTTGTGTACTTGAATATCTTTTGGATATATGCCTAAGAGTGGTATTGCTGGATCTTGAGGTAGCACTATTCATAACTGTCTGAGAAAGTGCCAGATTGATTTCCATAGTGGTTGTACCAGTTGACATTCCTACCAGCAATAGAGGAGGTTCTCCTTTCTCCACATCCTCTCCAGCCTGCATTATCTCTTGAGTTTTTTATCTTTGACATTCTGATGGGTGTAAGGTGAAATCTCAGGGTCGTTTGATTTGCATCTCTCTGATGGCTAGGGATGTTGAACATCTCCTTATGTGTTTCTCTGCCATTCTATATTCTTCTACAGAGAATTCTCTGTTTAGCTCCATACACTATTGTTTTTAATTGGGTTACTTGAATTATTGCCTTTTAACTTCTTTAGTTCTTTATATATTCCAGATATCAGCCCTCTGTCAGATGTTGGGTTTGTCAAGATCCTTTCCCAATCTGTAGGATGTAGTTTTGTTCTAATGACAGTGTCTTTTGCTTTACAGAAGCTTTTCAGTTTCATGAGGTCCCATTTATTGATTGTCGCTTTTAGGACCTGTGCTAATGGTGTTCTATTCAGGAAGTTTTCTCCTGTGCCAATGAGTTTTAGGGTCTTCCCCACTTTTTCTTCTAACTGATTTAGAGTATCTTGTTTTATATTCAGGTCTTTGATCTACTTGGACTTTAGTTTTGTGCAGGGTGATAAATACAGATCTATTTTCATTTTTCTGCATGTAGACATCCAATTGGACCAGGACCATTTGTTGAAGATGCTGTCTTTTTTTCCATTGAATGGTTTTGGCTTCTTTGTCAAAAATCAAGTATTCATAGTTGTGTGGGTCTTCTATTCGGTTCCATTGATCCACCTTTCTGTTTCTATGCCAGTACCAATCAGCTTTTATTGCTATTGCTCTGTAGTACAACTTGAGATCAAGGATGGATATACCTCCAGAGGATCTGTTGTTGTACAGGATTGTTTAGGAAATTCTGGGTTTTTTGTTTCTCCATATGAAGTTGAGAATTTTTCTTTTAAGGTCAGTAAAGAATTGTGTTGGTATTTTGATGGGAATTGCATTGAATCTGTAGATTGCTTTTTGTAGGATGGTCATTTGCACTATGTTAATCCTACCAATCCATGAGCACGGGAGATCTTTCCATCTTATGATGTCTTCTTCATTTTCTTCATTCAGAGACTTGAAGTTTTTTTCAAACAGGTCTTTTACCTGCTTGGTTAGGTTATCCTGTTTGTACACTGCATTATTGAATGAACCATTTCTCAATCCCATAAATATTTTTAAAATAGACATGTTCTACTAATCAAACCTGGGCCCTCTTGAAGAGCAGTAAGTGATCTTAATCACTGAGCCATCTCTCCAGTCTCCATTATACAATTTTAAATGCCCAGGTTCTTTTTTATACTTTTATAATAAAGTGGTTGTTGAGATGTAAATTTGTATTATTCGGTATCAGTAAATGACTGGTTATGCAAATATATAGGACCACTGCTCATAAATTTCTTTAAAGAATTTATTGGCTATAACACACATTTTCAAAGGTGCTTTCTATCAGACAAAATTTATATGTACACCAAATATAAGTCATTGTGTGAATCAAGATAAACCTATTTTAAAAAGTTAAGGTGTTGGATCAAAGGATATGAAGCATAATAAGACAGACAATAAAATATAGATATATTTTATTAATATAGAAACAGAAAGGTCAAGCGCTAGATTTTCTTCTCACTAATCTTTGCTTAGGGGCATTTTCCTGTGAAGAAGGAGCACATGTTTCTCACTTCTATAGAAGAGATGGCAAAGTTGTCAGGACAATCAACATCTTTCTCCTCACACTGTCATTAGTTATGCCAAGCTAAATTAGGCTGCAGTAACTGAAAACTCCCAAACCTCAGTGTCTTTAAAGACATGGCGAATCCCTCATTCTCAGAACATATCCATTCTTGGTTGCTCTTATATTCTTATTTAGGGGATCAGGACTGTGGGACCTTTATTCCCTAGTGCTTTTCAGAATTCTGCTGCAGAGAAATGTGACCCCACAGTCAAATGTGATAACAACATTCGTGGCTTAAAAATATGTAAAGTTTTATTCACTCTTAAAAGCCATGGCCAAAATTGGTTATGTAGCCTGTATGTCAGTAATGAGACAGGAAAAGAAATGCGATCACCCTTCCCGATTTTTGTTATATGCATATATGAAGTGTGTGTGTGTGTGTGTGTGTGTGTGTGTGTGAGTGAGTGAATGTATGTATTATGTGCATGTGCAGAGTATGTGTGTGCATGATTGTGGAGGTCAGAGTTCAACTTGGTGCATCTTCTAGTATTATTTTCCACCCTATCCTCTGAGTTAGTGTCTCACCCCACCAGCCACACAGTGATTGGCTAGAATGGCTGGCCAGCATTTTCCAATGATATACCTGCCTTACCACCTAGTGCAAGATTAAAGATTTACAGGACTCTGTTTGCTGTTAGATAGTCTCTGCATAGTCAAACATAGCAATCACATTTGTGTGCTAAAACTTTACCCACTGAGCCATTTCTCAACCCCACCATTATGTTTTAGGAAGGGAAGAGATGGTCTTTTTTTAAATTTTTTTATTAATTACACTTTATTCATTTTGTATCCCCCCCATAAGCCCCTCCCTCTTCCCCTCCCGATCCCATCCTCCCTCCCCTTTCTGCATGCATGCCCCTCCCCAAGTCCACTGATAGGGGAGGTTCTCCTCTCCTTCTTTCTGATCTTAGTCTATCAGTTCTCATCAAAAGTGGCTGCATTGTCCTCTACTGTGTCCTGATAAGGCAGCTCCCCCCCTCAGGGGGAAGTGATCAACGAGCAGGCCAATCAGATTATGTCAGAGGCAGTCCCTCTTCCCATTACTATGTAACCCACTTGGACACTGAACTGCCATGGGCTACACCTGTGCAGGGGTTCCAGGTCATCTCCACGAATAGTCCTTGGTTGGAGTATGGGTCTCTGGGAAGTTCCCTGTGTTCAAATTATCTTGTTCTGTTGCTCTCCTTGCTGAGCCTGATGGCCAACTGATGGGCAGAGTGAATGGAATTCTATGTAAGAAGTGGGAAATAGTAAGAGCTGGAGGGGAAGAGATGGTCTTTTACCACCCTAGTGAATATCAGAATACTTGATTCATCGTACCTGTTTTCTAAGAACCCAGGGCCATTAAATTATGATAATACAAATTGATTAGGTAGATAAGTTAATTAATGAGTTTAATTTTAGTAGCATTTCTAGAGTACCAGTTTAAAATGTATATTCCACCACAGAAAACTTATGCAAAGAAAGAAAATGAAACTCATTATGCTGTAATGGAGGATCACAAACATCTAAAAGAAATCTTTGAAGAAAGTTCTATCACTGGGGAACAGTGTGGAGATTAAGTAAGCATGATGTGATATCCACACTGAAGTTATCGGTTAGCTTTTCACAAGAGTGGCAATTACATGGTCTAGCATGTATTACCAAAAATGTTATTTTTAAATAATTGAAAGCAATAATTGGACATTGATTTTAGGAACTCTGTTTATTCTCCCCAAATTAATTATTTTATGTAACAAATGTTTCACTTATTCATCTCAATTCAGAAACTAAATAAGACAGGGAAGCATTTAATGCAACAATATTGAGGAAATATATTTCATGAAATCTACTTTTCAATGCCAATGACTTATTTTCTATTCTTTGTTGTTTACAATTTTGCTCATTTTTAGATGAAAGACTATACTTAACAAAAACATTTACCTGAAATATTTACCTGAAATTATTTACCTGAATAGAGTGTGACAACATGGAGGAGAAAAATAAAAGAAAGAATGAGAAGGAGAGATAAAAAAAAATAGACTAAAATACGAAAGCAGTAGATATTAAAATTTGTAACCACTCACCAGTAACCATCTGCTTCATACAATTTATTCACTGAACTTACCTTTTGTGTATAAAAGAGATAGTTATGTTAGTCAAGAAAGATTTGCTATGGAAGCATAACTCAACTCGGAACACCATGCAAAAGTCAGCAAGAACCATATAATGGATCTTGAATTACTGCAAAAGCTCAAATTAGATGATTGGACCAGGATCTATTAGCCATATTTGCCTTAGACACACAGCAAAAATGTCCTACAGAAGTGTAAGATGTAAGAAATTATACCTAAACAACAAAATGACTTGTTTGCTGTCTCTGCAAGGAAACAGGGCATCTTGGTACTCTTCCTACATTCTCCAGCCTGTGGATTTATTTTCTGGATGAGAAGGAAAAAAAAAATAATGGAATAGTAGTTTTGTTAACTGTGATTTTTCCAAAGAAATTATCTATTTTATTAAGAATAATTTAGTATTTTGATCTTTTAAAAATCATATTTATTTTAACATATATAATTAAAATATATTGTTTTGTGTTTTCCATACATGTCTAATTTTAAAATTGCATATTCTGCAAGCTTCTTGGAAAAAAGTCAGCAATGCCCTACGGAGCTTTAGACCCAACAAGCTAAAATAATCACCTACCTAGCAAGTTATGTCCACTGGAGCAATAATGGCATGACTATTATGGTGATAACCAATCACTTTCTCTTTGGATTTGAGGCATGTCTCACTGGAGGAATTAATGCCTGATACTGTAAATCTAATCAAGAGCACACGACTAGGGGATCTCATGTCCTAGGAAAAAAGAATAAACTATTGTTTTTCGGTTGAAGGGACACAATCAAACTTCCTTCTAAATATTTAAGTTTATACCTATAGACTAGAATTGTTCTTAGCCTTCCACAGAGATGCTGCTCTTGTAGTGAGCAGTGACTAATATCAAGATTTATAATACACAAACACGTGGAGAAAAATTGATATTGGAGTACTTTTCCTAAATGGAATATGTTTATCATTCTCTCTTGGTTGAAGGAGCATTGTTGAAGAAACAGGAGGAATGTAATAGGTAGAGATTGGGAATCACTGCTGTAAAACACTGTCTCCTGAAAGGACTGACCACTGACTGCACGTTTATTGCGATTATTTGTACAAGATGTGACCATCACCACTTCATCAAGAACTGGGGGAGGACTCACGAGTCTCTACCACCAACAAAGGTAATATGGACAGGAAATGAATGCTAGGAGGGACATTCTTTTCTTCCACAGTGTAGCTACTGGTAAACTGCTTATTTTTCAGTAAACAACCATTTTACTTCTGCTTACGTAAGCAGCCATAATTAAACTCAATAAGTGCCACAATGAGACTTCAAAGTAGAATGTGGTTTATTAGAGTTTTAAAAATATTTAAGTGAAAAAAATAGGTTATGGGGTAAAAATAAGCAAAACCATATATATATACATATATATGTATATATATGTATATATAAATATATGTATAAAATCTAGTCTAGATTGACTAGATTTATATATGTATAAAACCATATATATATATATATATATGTATACTGAAATTGTCAAGGAATAAAAAATAATTTTAAAAGTATAAATGTATTCTTAGAATTAAATTATGAAATGCCCAACTTAATTTCAAGTTATAAGTGACTAAGTGTAAAGTGAAGAAAATGTTTCATATATAAAATAAAGATCTGTGTCTATATGACATTTATGCTATGCAAAGTCAAATTCCAAATCAACAAAAAATAAATAAGATATTCTTTCCGTGAAAAGATGATACAAACAGGAGCTCTCAATGATGTAATATGGAGAATTTATCTAAGTACAATATATCTGTATGTCTATGGAATTAGAAATAATTTGGAAATATTTATGATCAAATCTTGCTGGAAATTTGAGGGAAATAGAAAAAAAACTATATTCAAGGCAACTGGTGACTTGTGTGTTCAGTGCTTTGACTTACGTAGGGATGGAGACAGGCAGCTATAACAGATTTAAACAGAGATGAAAATTGGTTAAAATTGTTTATAATGATTTCTGCATTTCTAAACTATATATACTATATACAAACTAGTATATTGTTAGATGAATAAAGATGGAGGACCACTTACTTTTTGTTTATAGGACCATGGCCATTGTAGTTATAAAGTTTATCACATACTAGATTTCAAAATGCCAGTAGCTCAACTGCAATATCTAACTTGCTGTATGATTCATAATTTGTTGAAATCTCAAGAAATTGGTATATGGGAGATTAATTGATTTTTAGGACCTAGAAATTTGGAATAAGCTTTATGATACATAAAAAAATGTATTGAATAGGAATGACAAAATGATTAAGATTCTTTGTCTAAGACAGAAAGGGCAAGAGCTTCTAGTCAAAAAGTTTATTTAAAATTGCATTAATTTCAATTTAAAAATGTTGAACATTCTACTTCCTTGCCATACAGAACAATTTTAAGGGCTCAACAGCCTTACATGGTAAATGGCTGCCATACTATATAGCATGGATATAAGTTATTTCCATCATCCAAGTAAATTTTGTTGGTCAGTGCTGTTCTAGGAAACACAGGGATGAAATGATCCTATTCTAAGATAGTCTATTACTTTAGGGAAATTTACACTTCCTAGAAAAAAATTTAAAATGCAAAATATATGTAACAGATCTACCATAAGCATATGCAAACATAAATAAATGTTTATAAAAGACATACAATAGCAATAAATTCCCTTTTATAAATAATTTTAAAAGATGCCATCAATTCAGTAATGGAACTTCAACCTGGGCCAAGAAGAAACACTTAGAAAGACCGTATGTCACACGGATATCTCACTTTAAATTCCTCTTGTGGTATATGTAATTGCACCTATTTATAAAGATTGGAAACAATTATTTATTAGATGTCAGAATAAAGTTTTGAGAGAATAAGAGCATCCCTGGTGACCATGTGCATTGATTCAGATGAAACGGACAATTGAAACCAGTGACATGTCCCAAGGGTTTGAGCATTTAAAAAAACAAACAAAAACTGTTTTCTTGTTCTTTAAAAATTGCAGTTCAATAGAAAGCTATAGAGATGAATTTGTAAATGTAATCATTTTTATTGTTTCATTTCAGCCTGAGGTAGATTCAGAAGAGAAGTAAACTTTATTTAGTAATTTTGATAGTAAAGTTACTTGAGACTCTTCCTATTTTGCCACATTAAATCTTCTCAGAGAATAAAGTATAAGGGCACATTTCAGTCATGGATATACAAAACTTGGATAGGAAGCAGAGAAATATAATGCAAAAGGAGGGCATATGTAAACAAAACCTTCCTATTTTTGTGGCCATTTTTAATATATGTAAATGATTTTAGAAAGAGTGTTAGTTCTATATTATTTTTCTCATATGTTGGACTTCTAGACTAAATCCTCTCAAAACCAGAATTGTCTGCCAGCTAATCTGTGAGCTACTGTATTCATTCTTTTCTGTTTACTGAAAAAAAAGAAGTTCACCTAAGTGTAAGATTGGAGAACTGATTTTAAAATAAAAATTTATGCCAAAACAATACAATGGAAAAAAAATAGCATCTTCAACAAATGGTGCTGGTCCAACTGGATGTCTACATGCAGAAAAATAAAAATAGATCCATACTTATCACCCTGCACAAAACTGAAGTTCAAGTGGATCAAAGACCTCAACATAGACCCAGACACATTAAATCGGCTAGAAAAAAAAGTGGAGAATACCCTAGAACTCATTGGTACAGGAGAAAACTTCCTGAACAGAGCACCAACAGCACAGGCTCTAAGTGCAACAATCAATAAATGGGACCTCATGAAAATGAAAAGCTTCTGTAAAGCAAAGGACACCATCATCAAAACAAAGTGACTGCCTACAGATTGGGAAAGAATCATCACCAACCCTTTATCTGACAGAGGACTAATATCCAGTATATATAAAGAACTAAAGAAGGTGAAAAGCAGCAAACCAAGTAATCCACTTAAAAAATGGGGAACAGAGCTAAAGAGAGAATTCTCTGTAGAGGAATATCGAATGGCAGAGAAGCACTTAAAGAAATGCTCAACCTCATTAGCCATTAGGGAAATGCAAATCAAAACAACCTTGAGATTTCACCTTACACCCATCAGAATGGCCAAGATGAAAAACTCAAGTGACAACACATGCTGGAGAGACTGTGGAGAAAGGGGAACCCTTCTCCACTGCTGGTGGGAATGTAAACTTATAAAACCACTCTGGAAATCAATCTGGCGCTTTCTCAGACAACTAGGAATAGCGCTTCCTCAAGATCCAGCTGTACCACTCCTAGGCATATACCCAAAAGAGGCTCAAGTACACAAAAAGGACATTTGCTCAGCCATGTTTGTAGCAGCTTTGTTTGTAATAGCAAGAAGCTGGAAACAGCCCAGACGCCCCTCAACTGAAGAATGGATGCAGAAACTGTAGTACATCTATACAATGGAGTATTACACAGCAATGAAAAATAAGGAAATCATGAAATTTGCAGGTAAATGGTGGGACTTAGAAAGGATCATCCTGAGTGAGTTGTCCCAGAAGCAAACGGTATATACTCACTCATATAAACATACAACATAGAATAAACCCACTAAAATCTGTACACCTAAACAAACTAAGCAAAAGAGAGGACCCTAACTAAAATGTTCAATCCCTATCCTGAAAGGCAAAGAGGATGGACATCAGAAGAAAAAGAAAACAGGAAACAACCTAGGAACCTGCTACAGAGGGCCTCTGAAAGCCAGAAGAAGAAAACAGGAAACAACCTCAGTACCTGCCACAGAGGGCCTCTGAAAGCCTCTGCCCTGCAGACTGTCAAAGCAGATGCTGAGCCTGATGGCCAACTGACGGGCAGGGTGAATGGAATTTTATGTAAGAAGTGGGAAATAGTAAGAGCTGGAGAGGACAGGAACTCCACAAAGAGAGCAACAGAACAAGAAAATTTAAACACAGGGAACTTCCCAGAGACTCATACTCCAACCAAGGACTATTCATGGAGATAACCTAGAACCCTGACAATGCAGCCACTTCTGATGAGAACTGATAGACGAAGATCAGAAAGAAGGAGAGGAGGACCTCCCCTAACAGTGGACTTGGGGAGGGGCATGCATGCAGAAAGGGGGGGAGGGTGGGACCGGGAGGGGAGGAAGGAGGTCTTATGGGGGGGGGTACAAAATGAATAAAGTGTAATTAATAAAAGTTAAATTAAAAAAAAAATTTAAACATGTAACAAAAACTATAGTCAGCTGAAAGAGATAACCAGAGTGATTTTCAGGCTTTCCTGAGTGTGAGGACTGCATTTCTTTTATCACCTTTAGAGACAGACGTGAAACTCTTTTATGCTCACTGCTATTTACCTCTTTGGAAACTACAATCCAATTTATAAGCATAGGAAATCAAAACAGTGCATAAATCCATTTCCTTATTAAAAGAATGCCTCTGTTGCTCCCATGTGTGCTGTAGTGGGATAATTCAAAACCCTCAGAGGTAGTAATTGGTAGAAAGGACACATAGAGTCTAATGGTGAGCTCTCGGTCCCAAGTCTGGTATGCCTGTTTGTTTCAAGGTGATGCTGAGGTGGCAGAGAAATCTCAGCCCACAGAGGCCCTTCTGGTTACTAATTTTTGGAGGCTTGTGTAATTTACTTTCCTGTGAAAACCCAGACACCTCATCTGTAGAATTGTGATAAGTAGAGTTCCCACCTCACAATGTTTTTGCTTGAATTAATGAGAATAATATACAGTACCACTGTGATTACACAGTGAAAAAAAAGTCATAAATATGATCTGTTCCTGCTCATTTACATCCGGGAAAACCCGAAATGGGAAGTAATGGAGAAGTTGCTCATTATTTTTTTTATTTGAAAATTATTGCCTTTTCTATTTATTTCATATGGTTTTAAAAAAGTGCAGCATCCCACTTCAACACCTCTTTTCAGTTCAATGCCAAGAAAATATGTTCATATACTGTTCATGCTCCAGCCCTGTGATAAGATACCTAGCAAAAGCAACTGAGGCTCTTTGCTTTTTAGTTTTAGTCTGTGTCTGTCTCCATTGCTTGAAGCACGCTCTTGAAGTAGAAACACCATAGTAAATAAGCCTCAAAGAGGAAAAAAGGCCGCATGGGTAGCATTCAGGAAGCAGAGACCATGAAAGAGAAAAGGTTCTGAAACAGGGCTTCAAAAGCTCCCCCAGTGGCCCACTCCCTACAACTGACCCCCAATATACAATTCAATTGTGAATATTCAAAAGGTTAGTACATTGCTTCAGCAATTATCATTATGATCCAATCACAGCTCAACAGTGCCATGAGCTGGGGACTGGTAACTTTCATATCTGTGATGGTTACTGTTAATTGTTGACTTGACAGGATCTGGAATCACCTGGGAAACATGCTCTAGGAACACCTGTGTGCGTGTGTGCATGTGTGTGTATGTGTGTGCCTCTAAAATCCCTTTTGCGAGAAATCTTGTAACCCTGATGAAGCTGTCTTCTCTAATCTGAGTTCATTCATGTCACAAGAGTATTCAACAACAGGCAGCCCTACTCACTAGCAAGAGCTCCAGGGCCAGGAGTGTCAGGCACACTAAAGAGATTGTCTTGTGACATCCTCTCTTAGAGTGTTGCAATTTCCTTTCCTGCCATGTGAGGAGAGTTCATCCGTGGTGTTAAGTTTCCTGGAGGAGGCCTTGCTCACTCTTTAGGACAGACAGGAATTCTACTGGCAGAAACCTTCCATCTATCAATTTTAACCAGCAAACCTGGGCAATTCTACTCTTTGTAGAAATATGTGTCAGTAATGTTTTCAATGGTCACTATGAATACTACTGTACCTACCTTACTCTTGGATAGAAAGTAAGAATTGGAGAGAAATTACTGACAGAGGCATACCTACACCTCAGTTGAAAGATTACCTTATTCACGTCCGTGAAGAAAAGTTCAATGATGGCACATAGCTGACCTCAGTGGCAGGAAATGGTGGGGCAGGTGGATCCTGCCTTGGAACATGCCACAGATGAGTGCATCAGTGAAATAGAGTGGCCTCCTGGAAGACAGCATAGTTGATATTTTGTCAGAAATTATACTTCATACGAAAATGTATACAGCTTTTCTTTTTTATTTATTTTTATTATTAGTTACATTTTATTAACTCAGTATCCCACCTGTATCCCACTCCCTCATTCCCTCCCAATCCCACCTTCACTCCCTCATCTCTTCCCTGCCCCTTTCCAAGTCCACTGATTGGGGAGGACCTCCTCCCCTTTCATTTGACCCTGTTTTATCAGGTATCTTCAAGACTGGCTGCAAAGTCCTCCTCTGTGGCCTAGCAGGACTGCTCCTCCCTTGGGGGGGGGGGGGAGGTCAAAGAGCCTGCCATTGAGTTCCTGTCAGAAATAGTCCCTGATTTCCTTACTAGGGTAAACCAATTGGTTACTGAGCTACCATGGATACATCCGAGTAGAGGTTCTAGGTTATATCCATACATGGTCCTTGGTAGAGTATCAGTCTTATAAAAGACCCCTGTGCCCAGATATATTTGGTCCTTGTGGAGCTCCTGTCCTCTTCAGGTCATACTAACTCCCCCTTCTTTCATATGATTCTCTGCACTCTGCTGAAGGTTTGGTTATGAGTCTCAGTATCTGCTTTGATACACTATTAGGTAGAATCTTTCAGAGGCCCTCTGTGGTAGGCTCCTGTCCTGTTTCTTGTTTTCTCCTATGTCCAATGCACATCTCATTTGTCTTTCTAAGTGAGGATTGATCATCTAACCTGGGTCTTCTTTCTTGTTTATCTTCTTTAGGTGTATAGATTTCAGTATGTTTATCATATCTTATAGATCTATATAAGTGATTATATACCATGTGTGTCTTTCTCCTTCTGGGATACTTCAGTCAGGATGATCTTTTCTAGATCTCACCATTTGCCTGCAAATTTCATGATTTCCTTGTTTTTAATATTCCATTTCGTTAAAGATAATTTTTGTATCCATTCCTCTGTTGATGGACATCTGGGTTGTTTCTAGGTTGTGGCTATTACCAATAAAGCTGCTACAAACATGGTTGAACAAATGTCTTTGTTGTATACTGGAGCATCTCTTGGATATATGTCTAGGAGTCTTATAGCTGGATTTTGAGGAAGCACTATCCCTAATTGTCTGAGAAAGCACCAGATTGATTTCCAAAGTGATTGTACAAGATTACATTCCCACCAGCAATGGAGGAGGGTTTCCCTTTCTCCACAACCTCTCCAGCATGTGTTGTCAACAAAGTGGCTGGATACAAAATTAACTCAAAAAATCAGAAGCCCTCCTGTATACCAAAGACAAGATGTCTGAGAAAGAAATCAGGGAAACAACATCCTTCACAATAGCCACTAATAACATAAAGTCCCTTGGGGTGACTGTAACCAAGCAAGTGAAAGACATGTTTGAAAATATCTTCAAGTCTCTGCAGAAATATATTGAAGAAGATTTCAGAAGGTGGAAAGATCTCCTGTGCTCATGGATCGGTAGGATTAACAGTGAAAGTAGCCATCCTGCCAAAAGCAATCTACAGACTCAACACAATTCCCATCAAAATACCAACACAATTCTTTACAGAACTTAAAAGAAAAAAATCTTAAGCTGTACTACAGAGAAATAGGAATAAAAACTTCATGGTATCTGCATAGAAACAGAAAGGAGGATCAGTGGAACTGAATAGAAGACCCAGATATAAACCCACATACCTATGAATACTTGATTTTTGACAATGCAGGTCTTTTAATGCCTATTTTATCTCAAAAAGAAAATAGAGGTTAACACAATTATTCAAATCCACATAATTAAAAGCTCCAGAACCAAAATGTATTGTTCCCATTATTATAACAAAGTATACAAGATAAGCAGCCTAAAAAGAAGAGCTTTTATTTGACACATTGCTGCAGAGGTTCTTGAGCACAATCACTTGTCCTTGTTTTCACCTGAGGGAAAAATACATTCTGACATACGGGAGAGGAAGCCGGTTTTACTCATGGTGACAGAAAAAGCAAAAATAAAACTTGGATCCTGGTGTCCTCTGTAAAAGCCTACCTCTAATGCCAGTTTCCTTCTAAGACTCGTCACTTCTAAATGATACCCTCAGCTCTCAGATGGCTGGTAACAATCTCTTTACCATATGAGACTTAGAGGATTTTTTTCAGATTAAAGATATAGCAGCAGAATCAAAACTCTTTCCCTCTGGCCTCAGGTGAGATTTAAGAAATAGTTTACATCTCCCTCTTCTTTCATAAGATTCCCTGAACTCTGCCCAAAGTTTGCCTATGAATTTCAGCATATGTTTTGATACCCTGCTGGGTAGAGTCTTTCAGAGGCCTTCTTGGTAGGCTTCTGTCCTGTTCCTGTTCCTTGTCCCCCACTTCCAATGTCTATCCCATTTGCCTTTCTGAGTGAGGACTGAGCAACTTCCCTACAATCCTCCTTCTTATTTACCTTCTGTAGGTGTACAGCTTTTAGTATGATTATCCTATATTATATAACTAATATCCACTTATAAGTGAGTATATACCATGTGTGTCTTTCTGCTTCTGGGTCACCTCATTCAGGATGATCTTTTCTAATTCCCACCATTTGCCTGCAAATTTCATGATTTCCTTTGTTTTTAATAGCTGAGTAGTACTCCACTGTGTAAGTGTACACAATTTCTGCATCCACTCCTCAGTTGATTAACATCTGGGTTGTGTCCAGATTCTGGCTATTACGAATAAAGCTGTTATGAACATGGTTGAGCAAATGTCCTCATTGTATACTTACACATATCCTAGAGGGGACAGGAACTCAAACAAGGAAACAAACAGAATGAAATATTCTGGGTACAGGGGTCTTTGCAAAGACTGGTACTCCAGCCAACGACCATGCATGGAGATAACTTAGATCCCTTGCTCAGATGTAGACCATGGCAGCTTAGCTCCAAGTGGGTTCCCTAGTAAGGGGAGCCAGGGGCTCTCTCTTACATGAACTCAATGGCTGGCTTTTTGATCCCCTCCCCCTGGGGAGTGCATTTGTACCAGGTCACAGAGGAAGACAATGCAGCCAGTACTGATGAGACCTGATAGGCTAGGGTCAGATGGAAAGGGAGGAGAACTTCCCGTATCAGTGGACTAAGGAGGGGCACAGAAGGAGAAAAAGGAGGGAAGGTGGGATTAAGTGGGGATGAGGGAGGAGGCTACAGCTGGGATACAAAGGGAATAACTTACAATAATAAATAAATAAATAGTTAAATAAATAATAGATAAATAAATAGTTTAGAAAGTGTAACTAAGATGACCTGCTGCTGACCTGGATTAGGGATATGAAGGAAGAAGAAACATGAAAATGAAAAAAAGATACTTTGGTGAATGATCAAGGACCACAATTACTACTTCCTGAGATGGAGAAAAAATTAATTGTGTGCTTTAAAGAAAATGCATAGTTTCTAACATGTGTTTCAGGTGCCTCATTACTGCTGAATTAAGATGACCAAACATGGCTTAAGGACTTGTGTATCTCAGCAGAGATAAATGATGAGGCAGTAGCTGCCACTGTTATCAATTAAATAATGTTGATAACAGACTACTTTGTTCAGTGACCAAGAAAGTGGATAGTAATAGGAACAGAGGGAGGTCTGAGTTGTCACACTGCCTGTATAAGTTTGTAAATGTACGGATGCTGTGTCATATTAGTGTGTGTGTGAGAGAGAGAGAGAGAGAAAAAGAGAGAGACAGACAGACAGAGAGACAGAAAGTTTGTATGGAGTGTGTGTGTGTGTGTGTGTGTGTGTGTGTGTTTGTGTGTGTGTGTGCCTGTGGTCTTGAACAATCATGTGAATATGTCATGACTGAGTGTGTAGAGTGGATGCATGTTGAGACAAGAGTAGAACACTAAGTATGTTCCTCTACTTTTCCCTGCCTTATTCCCTTGAGACATGGCTTCTCACTGAACCTGAAGCTAACCGAATTTGGCTGTCTGAGTGGACAGAAGGGTTCTATATTTACCTGTCTCTCCCAACCATGACCTCAAGGCTGGGGTTACGGGCATGTGTAGCCATGCCTGGCTTCTTATATAACTCAGGTCTTTATGGTTGCCAAACAAATACTTCACACACCTTACCTAGCCACTGCAGTGACTTTTAGAGGTCAGTTTTATGATCTAAATTATGTCACCATTTCTAAATTTATATTTTTTAAAGACTTAGTCCTGCATGTGATTGTGTTTGGAGACAAGGCCTCGAAAACATTCTAAGCTTATATTGAGTCATAACTACAGGGTCCCAATCTAGTGAGATCATAAGAAATAATACAAGAGATTCATCTCACAGAAGAAAGGCTGTATGAGAATGTGATACGATGAGAGCAAATCAAAAAGAGGGGCATGATGGGAAAACAACCCACAAAGACATTATAGGCCTTTAAATCTTTGAATCTTATAGATCCCACTTCCAGAGCTATGGACTAAATAAGTTTTGATGCTTGATGCTTTGATTTGTGAGATCTTGGTATGAAAATTGGAGCAGACTCTTCTACAGAGACAATCTGTAACAGAGCTTATCCTGAGCTCCAGCCTTCACTGATGAGGACCACAAGCCAAGTAAGGCAGTTCTCACAGAGTAGTGTGACCAGCTATGGCCAATGCTGCTGAAGGACTGACCACAGTGCCTGCATTTTAATTTCTTAAAGACTGATGTTTAGACAAGCTTATTTATTAATCCAGCCCTTGAACCCACATTAAAAAATTGACACACATGGTATATACTCAATCATATAAACATGTAATATCAGATAAACCTACTAAAATCTGTACACCTAAAGAATCTAATCTAGAGGGAAGACTCTGGCTAAAATTCTCAATCCCCATCCCAAAAGGCAAAGAGGATAGACATCAGAAGAAGAAGAAAACAGGAAACAAGTCAGGAGCCTGCCACAGAGGCCTCTGAAAGACTCTGCCCTGCAGACTATCAAAGCAGATGCTGAGACTTATGGCCGATGGTTGGGCAGTGTGCAGGGAATCTTATGAAAGAAGTGGGAAATAGTAAGATCTGGAGAGGACAGGAACCCCACAAGGAGAGCAACAGAACCAAAGAATTTGAACACAGAGAACTTCCCAGAGACTCATACTCCAACCAAGTGCCATGCATGGAGATAACCTAGAACCCCTGCACAGATGTTGCCCATGGTAGTTCAGTGTCCAAGTGGGTTCCATAGTAATGGGAAGAGGCATTGCTTCTGACATAATCTGATTGGCCTGCTCTTTGATCACCTCTCCCTGAGGGGGGGAGCAGCCTTACCAGGCCACAGAAGAATACAATGAAGTCACTCCTGATGAGACCTAACAGATTAGGATCAGAAGGAAGAAAAAGAAACCCTCCCTTACCAGTGGACATGCGGAGGGGCATGCATGGAGAAAGGGAAGGAAGGGAGGAATTGGGAGGGGAGGAGGAAGGGAACTAGAGGGGGGATACAAAGTAAATAAAATGTAATTAAAAATAAAAAATGTAGAAACTCCAGGAGCACATTTAATTAAAAAGTATCACAAACTCAGAAATTACTACATTTTCTGAATTCATCATATTGATCAAGTTACCCTGATCAATTGGCACTACTGTTTCACAAGCTCAATCTAGTGTTTGAATTTTTCTTTCTTTTAGTGTCAGCAGAATATAATTCATATTTTCATTTTGGTCTTTACTGTTATGAAACATTTCTGAATAGAGGCATCCCAGATTATTTCACTTCTCCTAGTGTGGTTTTCATATTTACAGGACAAATGAGACAAGAGCATAATACTTACCACTGGAATTACCAACCTATGGTGTGAGTGTCCAATTGATAGAATGGCACAAAATTCACACATAAAATATTTTCAAGTTTCAGTAAATTGGTTAATATCGAAGGGGTAATTCAGTACTTTATATACCAATATCTACTCAACTTTGAGATAAATGACTTATTCAACAGACAATAACTTGTTTATCCATTTATAGATTACAGATAATTTGAAAATTGTAAGAGTAATGCTATTAACTATTCAAATGTATTATTTCTATGCACTGAATGTTTTGTCTACCCTCTTCCCCATTCATGGTGAATTTTATTTCTCAGTGAAATATTGAAAAACCTTACCTGTGGTAAGTGACTGAGTCTGGGAATTATGTGCCTTATTAACATGCTTAGCACAAGAAACACAATTTCCTCATATCTCCTTTCTCCATGTATGAACACATTTTCCCTTTCAAGGACTCATTGGGGAAGATATGATATTAAGAAACATATTCACCAGGCACTTAATCCATTCATACACTGCTGATGGATTTCTCCGTCTACAGAACTATAAGCAATCAGTCTATGGTATCCTACTAGAGAAGTTCAAAAAGAAGTAATACATCTCCTCAAATTTAAACCTGAATAACTGAACTTTAATTTATAAGGGGAAGAAGTCTATTAAGAAAAAAAATTTCCAGATTATGCTGCCTGATAAGTAGCACAATAAATAGAACTGCCAGTATTAAAACTGAGAAATATTGTCTCGATCATCTCTTTCATTTTTTTAAATTTAATCACTTTACAGCCTGATCCCAGCCACACCCTTCTCTCCTCCCAGTTCCATTCTCATGCTTCCTTCTCCTATTACCCCCTCTTCTTCTCAAAGGGTATCAGCCAATCAAGTCATAGCAGAACTAACCACATCCTCTCCCACTGGGGCCAGACAAGGCAGCCCAGCTAGGGAAAAGGGATTCAAAGGTAGGCAACACAGTCAGAGACAGCCCCTACTTCCATTGTTAGGGGACCCACATGTTGTCTACACTGCACATCTGCTACATATGTGTAGGGAGTCTAGGTCCACCCCATGAATGCTCTTTATTTGGTAGTTCAATCTCTGGGAGCCTCTATGGGCCCACATTACTTTACTCTCTAGGTCTTGTCCCTCCCTTCCCCTCATCTTCAAAACTCCCTGAGCTTGGCCTATTGTTTGTCTGTTGGTCTCTGCATCTGTTTCCATTAGCTTCTGGATGAAGCCTCTTATATGACAGTTATGCTAGGCTCCTGACTGCAGAGTATCATTAATAGTGACAGTTGTTGACTCTCTCCCATGGGATGGGTCTCAAGTTGGGCCCATCATTGTTTGCTGTTCTCTCAGTCTCTACTACATCTTTACCCCTAAACTTCTTGTAGGCAAGACAAATTCTGGGTCTAAATTTTTATGGGTGGGTTGGTGCTCTCCTCTGTACACTGGAAGTCCTACCAGGTTACAGAAGGTGGCAGCTTCAGGTTCCTTAACCCCCATGGCTAGGCATCTCAGCTATGATCATCCCTACAGGTTCCAGGGAGCCTCCCCAGCCCCAGAGATGCCCACTCTCCGAATTCCATTCTATCTCTCTCATTCTTGCCTCTCACTCCCCTCTTCTGCTATAAACACATCTGATCCCTCCTCCTGTTACCCTCCTCATGTCCTCTCCCACCTGGTGCTCTCCCTCCATCTACACATTTTATTTTCTCTTCTGAGTGAGATTCAGCCATCTTCCCTTGGGCCTTCGTTGGCTTCTTTGGGTCTGTGGATTTTACCATGGTGATAAGAGATACACAACTCTCAAGAGTTGTCTTCTGATTTCCACATATATGCAGTGGGTGCTGGACATTCATAGACACAGTGTATACACACACACACACACACACACAGAGAGAGAGAGAGAGAAAGAAAGAAATACAGATACTTATAATGTAAAAATAAAAGATAACATTAGGAGAACCATTTCTTCTTTCTGATCTTGTCAGTGCATATTTTCTGGTATAGTTATTTTATGCAGTTTTTCCAAGCTGATGAAAAATTAAGGCAAAATCTACATATTGATGTTAAATAAAGGATTTTCCAATATAATACTTGGCTCAGGGATTGGCAAACAAAGCAACAAGCACTGCCTAAAATTGCCTCTGCATTCTGGAAAATGACTGTTAATTTTTACTCTGCAGAGATGTGACTATTACTAATTATATGGAAATAGTTCAAGTTAATGAAGTAAGAACAAGCTGGATTCCATATCTTAATGTCTCACCTCTACTTGCTTGATGTCCTCATCCACAGAGTATGTTCACACTTCATTCTGGACAGAAAAAATACAATAAATATGTATTAGAACACTCTCCAAGACATGTATAAATTAAACACTTGTAATGCAACATTTATAATGCAACTTATTTTCTCTTAAGTTTAAGATTTTTTAGATCTATTCTATTTTCCCTTCTGACACAAGCATACAATCAAAAAAAGGTCTGCAAATTTAATGATTTCCTTGTTTTTGATTGCTGAGTAGTATTCCATTGTGTAAAAGTACCACAATTTCTGTATCCATTCCTCCATTGATGGACATCTGGGTTGTTTCCAGGTTCTGGCTATTACAAATAAAACTGCTACAAACATGGTTGAGCAAATGTCTTTGTTATGTACTTGAGCCAATTTTGGGTCTATATCTAGCAGTGGTATATAGCTGGGTCTTGAAGAAACACTATATCTAAAACGAGGAAATCATGAAATTTGCAGGCAAATGGTGGGATCTAGAAAAGATCATTCTGAGTGAAGTATCCCAGAAGGAGAAAAACCAAACATGGTATATATTCACTTATATAGACCTACAAGATATGATGAACATAATGAAATCTATATACCTAAAGAAGATAATCAAGAAAGTGGACACGGGGTAAGATGATCAATCCTCACTTAGAAAGACAAATGAGATGTGCATTGAACGGATGACAGGAGTCTACTGCAGAAGACATCTGAAAGACTCTACCTAGCAGTGTTTCAAAGCAGATACTAAGACTCATAACCAAACTTTTGCAGAGTACAGGGAATCATATGAAAGAAGGGGAGTTAGTATGACGTAGAAAGAATAGGAGCTCCACAAGGACCAAATATATCTGGGCAGAGGGGTCTTTTCTGAGACTGACACTCCACCAAGGACCATGTATGGATATAACCTAGAACCTCTGCTCAGATGTAGCCCGTGATAGCTCAGTAACCAATTGGTTTCCCATAGTAAGGAAAACGAGGACTATTTCTGACAGGAACTCAATAATGGCAGGCTCTTTGACATCCCCATCCCCCAAAGGAGGAGCAGTCCTGCTAGGCCACAGAGGAAGACTTTGCAGCCAGTCCTGAAGATACCTGATAAAACAGGGTCAAATGAAAGGGGAGGAGGTCCTCGCCAATCAGTGGACTTGGAAAGGGGCAGGGAGGAGATGAGGTAGAGTGGGATTGGGAGGGAATAAGGGAGCGGGATACAGCTGGGATACAGAGTTAACAAAATGTAACTAATAATAAAAAGAAATAAGAAAAAAAAAGAAAAAAGAAAAAAAAAGGTCTGTAAATATATAATAATGATAAAAAGCAAAGAAAATTTGGTTGCATGTACCCTGGAGAGCAAATGCTACTGTATTCAATCTCACTGGAAAACAAAACAAAACAAAAACAAAACAAAACAAAACAAAACAAAAAAACAGAAGCAAAAGAAAACCTTCAAACCTTCTCAATATTTATCTCTCTGCTTAAATGCACAATGATATATCAGTCTTCTATTGCTTTGAAGAGATCCACGCACGACCACAGCAATTGGGACCACCTTACAGTTGAAGAGGTATAGCCCATTATCTCCATGGTGGAGAATGTAGCAGTGTGCAGGCAGACATGGTACTGGAGAAGCTGAGATCCACAGACAGCAGGAGACTGTGTGCCTCGCTGGGTGTACCTTGAGCATAGGAGACCTCAAACCTGCGTCTACACACTTCCTCCAAAAAACCCCACACCTACTTGATGAAGGCCACATCTCTTAATAGTGCCACAACCTATAGAGGCCAAACATTCAAAAACATGAGTCTTATGGGGGCCATACCTATTCAAATAACCACAAATAATGATGATTAAAGATGAAAAGAAGATCCCTTAAGAGACACACATCTTCACAATAATATTATTGTAAACATCTCTGTCATAGAAGCTTTGTAAAGCTGCTGCTCTAAGGCTAGGTGCAGTAGAATCCCAGCAGGCCAGCAGCAGCTCCAAGTGTCTGTCATCTTCCAACAACTTGAGAGTGAGAGTCACTCACAATCAGGAGATCAGTCTCTTAGGAGCATGAAAAGAAAGCATGCCAAGGTTATAACATAAGGGAGAGACTAAATAAGAACTGAATAATGAACCTAATGTGGAGAAATTTCAAGATTGTCAGTGACATTTAGCAATGTGGATTGTTGCTCCCAGCTTGAGTGGAGTCCAAGTATGAAGTGCCTAAAGAGGATGTGTTAGCTTCCACCAATTCCTGAAGCCAGAGAGAACACACAGATCACAATCCAGGTGACACAGCTATGGCTTTTTGAAAGCACAGTCACCTAACCCCATGGAGTCCTGGATGATTCTGTTATAGGTTTGAAGTCTTTATCTAACACTAATTACTGAAAGTAGCAGACAAGCATACAAAGAATCTGACCTTGTTTTATAAGCAAATCCAAGGTCAGATAAGAAATACCATGATAACAGGTCTTGTCAGTCATGATTCACCAGAGAAACTGAAACAAGGACACATGTCTTTGAGGTTACTTGTGTCTATACATTTACTGGAAGGAGGTTTAAATTTCGGCAAGTTGTCATGTGTGATTGTGACTGTGGGGAATTGACAAGTATAAAATTCACAGGATAGGCAGGCAAACTAGACAGTCAGACAAAGCTCTTATCTTGTAATATTGAAAGCAGAATGCCTTTTCTGGGAAATTTGAGACATTTTACCTAGGACCTCTAAGTGATTGCATTATCTACTCACATTATACTTAGAGATGTCTTTACTCAGTCAAATCATATAAGTTAATTACACCCACAAAACACTTCCACAGCATCTAGATGAAAATTTGGTCAAACAACTAGATACCATAATCATACAAGAACAAAGCAGGGAGGTGGGAAGAGAGAAAGGGAGGGGTAGATAGAAGGAGGGAGAGGGATGTGTGTAGCAGTGGCACAGACTTCTCTTAGGTAGGGAGTACCCACTCAGAAGAAATTACAGTATGCAGAACAAAAGCTTTAAAATAACTTCCCAGAGCTTTGACCAGAAGCATCAGAATGTGATAAAGGTATCATATATCCTCAGGACCTTTTTCTACAGAGATGACAAAATTGTCTGTTAAGGCTTATGCATGTCAAAAGCAAATGGGGCACCATTAATAACTATGGCGCATAACACCTAAATGTCCTCCATCCAAACAGAATGCTTGTTCACTTACACTTTATGCTAATACATGTCAGACTTTTCCTAATCCTAAGCATCAGGCTGTGATGTGCTTACTTCTAGGTACAGAGAAAGGCCAGAAACTTCTTTCTCAACATATCCTGCAGAGGGGTGAAATTATTGCCAGAACTTCCTTCTTCGTGTTTTAGTGTAGACTGGAATAAACTGGTCACAGAGATTCAATAACACAGCAATAAATCTGCAAAGGAAACTTTGGTGAATAAATGATCAAAACAACCTCTGTCTACAGTGTGACACAAATAACTTTCTTCCCTGTCTGTCATGCCATGTCTTGACATGACAATTAGATTAAGAAAGAGGAGATATGATGACACAGCCCACACTCCTCGGCATGCAGCATAAGCTTAAAAATCTTCCCAGAGAAATGGCAAACCCAGAAGTATCAGAAGGTGAAAAAATGTGCCAAAAATGTCCAAAAATCATCCCTCAGAGGAAAAAAAATGTCATGCCACTACTGGTTAATACTAGTATACCAGGGAAATATGGTGTAGTTATGCTCAGAAAATTAAATCAGACTTCCTAATAGTACAAGAAATTCCAGTGGATAAAATGTGCCAGGTTTAATGCATGCAATATTCATACTTCTGGTATTCTATATCACTGAAAGAAGTTCTGGTATTTCTAAATGATTCCTATTTTACCTCTCTCCATGGTCATATTAGGGTGACTTGTCTATGTCCTTGATGATTGTTGGGGCAGTTTAATTCTGACCAACACTGTACAATTCTCCAGAGCTCCTTTAATTGACAGTTGATTATCATTCATTTGGAAATAAAATTCTTTAAGAAACAGTAGCAAATCATTTGGCACAACTGTTGCCAGGATAAACCTGCAGATTACTCCAGCACCAAATGAACACGTGGCTTTAGTGGGATTCTTTGAGGAACAGAATGCTATTAGTTGTGTTTTCCACTACATTTGAGAAGTCACTGAAAACAAAAGAACAGAGTTACCTAGTGTGCACAATCAGAAATAAAGAAAACAGATACTGTAGTTAATCAGGTAGTGACAGATTCAGAAGAAAAAAGTCCTTTCTGTCTCTGACAGTAAACAAGTAAGTTACTTGAACAACAAAATAAGATTAAACTTCTGCCTAAAAGCAACAATAAAATTAACAGAAAAGCTTTCAAATCCAATGTTCATTCTTCCAGTAGTTTAGTTCAAGCCTTTTTAATCCTTTCAATTGAATAAGTTAACAGAGGACAGAGACTTCAGTGAGATTCTCCAAGGGAAACAATACAGGCTACAATTACTAACAATTATATTCAGGAGAGGAGTCTTCTGATACAAAATAGTAGGTAAGGCTCTCAGGAAAGGCTGCTTGTGGGAATAACACACAGATAAGACTAAGTTGTTTTTTTTACTATTAATTACAGTTTATTCACTTTGTATCCCCCTGTACCTCCCTCCTCCCTGCACCTCCCTTCCTCCTTCCCTCCCAATCCCACCCTCCTTCTTCTCCACCCATGTCCCTCTCCCAGTCCACTGATAAGGGAAGTCCTCCTCCCCTTCCCTCTGATCCTAGTCTATCAGGTCTCATCAGGAGTGGCTGCATTGTCTTCTTCTGTGGCCTGGTAAGGCTGCTCCCCTCTGAGAGGGAGGTGATAAAATCAATCAGTTCATGTCAGAGGCAGTCCCTGTTCCTATTACTATGGAGGCCACTTGGGCACTGAACTGCCATAGGCTACCTCTGTGCAGGGATGTTAGGCCATATCCATGAGTGGTCCTTGGCTGGAGTATCAGTTTCAGAAAAGACCCTGTGCCCAGACTTTAGGATCTGTTGCTGTCCTTATGGAGTTCCTGTCCTCTCCAAGTCTTACTATCTCCCACTTCTTTCATAAGATTCTCTTCACTCTGCCCAAAGTTTGTCTATGAGTCTCAGCATCTGCCTCAGTACCCTGCAGGGTAGAGCTTTTCAGAGGCCTTCTGTGGTAGGCTCCTGTCCTGTTCTGTGTTTTCTCCCTTCTCCAATGTCCATCCTTTTTGCCTTTCTGAATGGGGATTGAGCATTATAGCCAGAGTCCTCTTTCCTGATTATCATCCTTAGGTGTACAGATTTTAGTATGTTTATCCTATATTATATGTCTAATGTCCACTTATGAGTGAGGATATACCTTGTGTGTCTTTCTCCTTATGGGATACCTCACTCAGGATGATCTTTTCCAGTTCACAAAGCTAAACAGAGAATTCTCAATAGTGGAATATCAAATGGCAGAGAAACACTTAAAGAAATCTTCAACCTCGTTAGTTATCAGGGAAATGCAAATCAAAACAACCCTGAGATTTCACCTTACACCCATTAGAATGGCTAAGATGAATAACTCAAGTGACAGCACATGCTGGAGAGGATGTGGAGAAAGGGGAACCCTCCTCTACTGCTTTGGAAATCAATCTGGTGCTTTCTCAGACAGTTAGGAATAGCGCTTCCTCAAGATCCAGCTATACCACTCCTGGGCATATATCCAAAAGATGTTCCACCATACAACAAGGACATTTGCTCAACCTTGTTTATAGCAGGTTTATTTGTAATAACCAGAACCTGGAAACAACCCATATGTCCCTCAGTTGAGGCATAGATACAGAAATTGTCGTCCATCTACACAATGGAATATTACTCAGCAACAAAAACAAACAAACAAACAAACAAAAAACAAGGAAGTCATGAAATTTGCAGAGACTAAGTTTTTAAGAAAGTAATATGTACAGTAAAAGTAAAACCCTGGTGTACGTCTGATGCTTTACACACTAAGCAAATGAGAATTCTCAATTCTATATTGTAATGAATGATCTCTCCCTCCCTCCTTTCTCCCTTTCTTCCCTCCCTCCTTTCTCCCTTTC
>NW_026594428.1:15797642-15798893 GCF_907164565.1 Psammomys obesus
TCCCTCCCTCCTTTCTCCCTTTCTTCCCTCCCTCCTTTCTCCCTTTCTTCCCTCCCTCCTTCCCTTTGTCCCTTCTTTTCTCCCTTTCTCTATTCATTCCTTTTTAGTTCCCTGGTGTTTATTGAAATTAAAATCAGGCCCTTGATGTGTTAGGGAGCCCTCTACCACTGAGTGGCATTCTCTTCCAGGTACTTTGTCTTTTGTGTACATAAGCCTTTGGATTAAGTGGTGTTGATTATAACCAAAAGTATATTCAAAAAGTTAAGATGCTTCGTTCTCTTCTCCTTCAGAGGCTGGACTAACTGTTCATTGTGTCTGTCAGTAGTCCCTGTCTCCTTTCTTATATAATCCAGAGGAATATTTTTATCAATGATTTTGTAAATGTGAGTTTTTCATTAGCTCTAGTAACATTTTTAAGAAGTGAGGAAATCATATCTCATCCCATTTTTTAAGAGTAAATGATTTTTTAAGAGGTTAAATCATTTGCTGGTTGTTTATTTTTTGGTAGAACTAGAAAAATAGCAAGATACTCATTCAGGAGAGGATGTGCATTGGACGTATGACAGGAGTCTACCACAGAAGACATCTGAAAGACTCTACCTAGCAGTGTTTTAAAACAGATACTAAGACTCATAACCAAACCTTCTGCAGAGTACAGGGAATCATATGAAAGAAGGGGGAGTTAGTATGATGTGGAAAGGATAGGAACTCCACAAGGACCAAATATATCTGGGCACAGGGGTCTTTTCTGAGACTGACACTCCACCAAGGACCATGTATGGATATAACCTAGAACCTCTGCTCAGATGAAGTTTGTGATAGCTAGGTAACCAATTGGTTTCCCATAGTAAGGGTAACAGGGACTATTTCTGACAGGAACTCAATGGCAGGCTCTTTGACCTCCCTACCCCCCAAGGAAGGAGAAGTCCTGCTAGGCCACAGAGGAGGACTTTGCAGCCAGTCCTGAAGGCACCTGATAAAACAGAGTCAGATGAAAGGGGAGGAGGTCCTCCCCAATCAGTGGACTTGGAAAGGAACAGGGAGGAGATGAGGGAGGGAAAGTGGGACTGGGAGGGAAAAAGGGAGCAGAATACAGCTGGGATACAGAGTAATAAAATGTAACTAATAATAAAAAAATTAATTAAAAAATAAATAAAAAGATAAACAAAAATAACAATAAAAGCCAAACCAGAAATATATATATATATATATATATATATATATATATATATATATATATATATATATATA
>NW_026594428.1:15798903-15872902 GCF_907164565.1 Psammomys obesus
ATATATATATATATATATATATATATATATATATATATATATATATAAAGCAGCTTTTCTTTCTAGAATTTGAGGTAGATATATTATTTAGGAAAAATTAAGGTATTGATTTTGACTAAATGAAAAACAAATTGCAGGTATTTTCTTTTTGTCCAGTTTTCTATCATTCTTCTGGTAGTTCTGTTGGAAACCTTGACAGCAAGCCTACTGTTTAAATGGGCAGCATAGACATCAAAATACAGAATGGTGTTATCAGTCAGCGTACTTTGGAAGAACATAAAAAATAGAACACACACACACAGAAAAAGAGAGATTTAGTACATCCTTTATTAGGTGATGACAGTCCAGTTGTTTCTGAGGGGACCTTCGAGTTGAGTCAAGACACCCCAAGACAAAGTTCTAAGCACAAAGAAGAGTTGTTTGACCCAGAGGGACAAAGGGCAGAAAATAAGAGACAAAGACAAGAGATAAAGGACAAGAAAGAAAGGGAAGGGAACAAGAGAGAAGGGAGTGGTTATTTGTCCTAGGGGACAAAAAACTGCCTCTAGATAAAGAGGAGACAGGTGTGACCCATAGGCAAATGGCAGTTTATAACGGTAAAAATGAAACCACATGCTGGAATGAAGTTTTAATTTTACTTGGGTGTGATAATTAGGTACGCCAAAGGTGGCTTTCAATTGCTGGACTCCTGACATCTGACCACAGGTTTTGCAGGTTCCAATGTGAAGAAGAAACCAGTCATCTCTCAGACATTCTTTCATCCTTCAGCACCAGATTAGAATAACAATGTCTCTAGGCTTCCTGGTCTAAAAGCTAACAGAATAACAGCTGCTCCCAAAAGCAGATGGATATTAAAAGGGCTCTATCCAGCCCAAGCATGAGAAACATATCTCTGGCAGGGCACACTATTTCCCCTCATTCCCTATGCCTTGCTAAAAACCATTAGCCAAGGGGAAGGGCATAGGGGGAGAAGAGGGAGAGATGGTGGTATTAGCAGGAGATGAGGGAGGTGGCCACAGCTGGGATACAAATTGAGTAAATTGTAATAAATGTTAATAATAAAAAAGAAAAATAAACCAAAAACCATTAGCTTACATTCCCAAAGCTAGCACCCAAGGTGGATTCTCTTACTTGGCCACTTTCTCTTCCTGAAGCTGAGTACCTGTGGTCAAATGTCAGTGAAGATAGGAGCAGCAGGTTCAGCAGCAGCACTAGCAAGAAGTGACCTCTTTATATCTGAAAACTGCTAGAAGATGCTACCTACTCTAGGAGAGGGCTTTTCTGCAGTTAATTCTTCCTGAGTTTTCTTATGACAGGACCAGAGCCTCCTCTCTTTGTTGATTCCATATCCAATCAAGGTGACAGAATTAACTATCTCAATGAGCAAGATCCAAGCTTTGATAATGGCATGATAATTTGCCAGGAGGCTATTCATAGTATATATCTGGCTGTGTGTTATCTTGAGCCTTTGGGCTTCCTGCAATGATTGGATGGAGAAAGTTTAGATGTCTCTCTCAGGGAGGCTAAATATATTATGTTAATAAAGATTGGAAAGAGAATGTGCTTGTTAAAAGGGAGGACATTGCAACTGTTATTTATAAAGAGTTATTTTTTAATTTATTTATTTTTATATTAATCACAGGTTATTTACTTTATATCCCAGCCGTAGACCCCTCCCTCTTTCTCTACCATTCCCACCCTCGCTCCCTCCTCTTCTCCCTGCTCCTTTCCAAGTCCACTAATAGGACAGGACCTCCTCCCCTTCAATCTGACCCTAGCTTATTAAGTCTCTTCAGGCCTGGCTGCAATGTTTTCTTCTGTGGCCTAGCAAGGCTGTTCCACCCTTGGGGGGTGGGAGTGTTGAAGAGCTCGCCATTGAGTTCATGTCAGAAATAGTACCTGTTCCCCTTATTAGAGAACACATTTGGACACTGAGCTACCATGGGCTATATCTGAGCAGGGGTTCTAGGTTATATCCATACATTGTCCTTGGTTGGAGAATCAGAACCATGAAAAACCCCTGTGCCCTGATATATTTGGTCCTTGTGGCACTCCTGTATTCTCCAGGTCTTACTAACTTCCCCTTCTTTCATATGATTCCCTGCACTCTGCCCAAGGTTTGGTTATGAGTCTTAATATCTGCTTTGATACACTGCTAGGTAGAGACTTTCAGAGGCCCTGTGCTGTAGGCTCCTGTCCTGTTACTTGTTTTCTCCTACATCCAATGTCCATCCCATTTGTCTTTCTAAGTGAGGATTGGTCATCTTACACCAAGTCCTCTTTCTTGTTTATCTTCTTCAGGTGTATACATTTCAGTATATTTATCCTGTCTTATAGGTCTATATAAGTGAGTATATACCATTTGTGTCTTTTTGAGTTTGGGATACCTCACTCAGGATGATTGATTCTAGGTCCCACCATTTGCCTGCAAATTTCATGATTTCCTCATTTTTAATTGCTGAGTAGTATTCCATTGTGTAAAAGTACCACAATTTCTGTATCTATTCCTCAACTCAGGGACATATGGGTTGTTTCTAGGTTCTGGTTATTATGAAAAAAGCTGCTATAAACATGGTAGAGCAAATGTCCTTTGTATGTACTTGAGCATCTTTTGGATATATGCCTAGGAGTGGTACAGCTGGATCTTGAGGAATCACTATTTTTATTTGTCTGAGAAAGCGCCAGATTGATTTCCAAAGTGGTTGTACAAGTTTGCATTCCCACCAGCAATGGAGGAGAGTTCCTCTTTCTCCACATCCTCTCCAGTATGTGTTGTCACTTGAGTTTTGATCTTAGCCATTCTGATGGGTGTAAGGTGAAATCTTAGGGTCATTTTGATTTGCATCTCCCTGATGGCTAAGGATGATTAGCATTTATTTAAGTGTTTCTCTGACATTTTACAATCCTCTACAGCAAGTTCTCCATTTTTTAATTGGATTACTTGGTTTGTTGCATTTTAATTTCTTGAGTTCTTTATATATACTGGATATTAACCCTCTGTCAGATGTAGGGTTGGTGAAGACCTTTTCCCAGTCTGTAGGCTGTTGCTTTGTTTTGACAACAGTCTTTTGCTTTACAGAAGCTTTTCAGTTTCATGAGGTCCCATTTATTGATTGTTGCTCTTAGAGCCTGTGCTGTTGGTGTTCTCTTCAAGAACTTTTCTTCTGTGCCAATGAAGTCTAAGCTGTTCCCCACTTTTTCTTCTAACCGATTTAGAGTATCTGGTTTTATTTCGAGGTCTTTGATCCACTTGGATTTTAGATTTGTGCAGGGTGATAAATATCGATCTATTTTCATTTATCTGCCTGTAGACATCCAGTTGGACCAGCACCATATGTTGAAGATGCTGTCTTTTTTCCTTTGAATGGTTTTGGCTTCTTTGTCAAAAATCAAGTATCCATAGTTGTGTGGGTATATTTCTGGGTCTTCTATTCGGTTCCATTGAGCCACCTTTCTGTTTCTATGCCAATACCAAGCACTTTTTATTACTATTGCACTGTAGTAATGCTTGAGATCGGGGATGGAGATACCTCCAAATGATTTGTTGTTAACAGTACAGGATTGTTTTGGAGATTCTGGGTTTTTTTGTTTCTCCATATGAAGCTGAGAATCTTTCTTTCAAGGTCTGCAAAGAACTGAGTTGGTATTTTAATGGGAATTGCTTTGAATCTGTAGATTGCTTTTGGCAGGATGGCCATTTTCATAATGTTAATCCTACCAATCCATGAGCACAGGAGATCTTTTCATCTTCTGAGATCTTCTTCAATTTCTTTCTTCAGAGACTTGAAGTTTTTCTCAAACAGGTCTTTCACTTACTTGGTTAGAGTCACCCTAAGGTATTTTATGTTATTAGTGGCTATTTTGAAGGGTGTTGTTTTCCTAATTTCTTTTTCAGCCCTTTTGTTTTTGGTATACAGGAGGGCTTCTGATTTTTTTTTTTTTGAGTTGATTTTGTAGCCTGCCACTTTGCTGAAGGTGTTTATCAGCTGGAGGAGTTCTCTGGTTGAATTTTTGGGGTCGCTCATATATACTATCATATCATGTGCGAATAGTGACACTTTGACCTCTTCCTTTCCCATTTGTATCCCCTTGATCTCCTTTAGTTGTCTTATTGCTCTGGCTAGGACTTCAAGTACTATGTTGAAGAGGTAGGGAGAGAGTGGGCAGCCTTGTCTTGTCCCTGATTTCAGTGGGATTGATTTAAGTTTCTCTCCATTGAGTTCGATGTTGGCTATAGGCTTGCTGTATATTGCCTTTACTATGTTTAGATATGTGCCTTGTATTCCTGATCTCTCCAAGACTTTAAACATGAATGGGTGTTGGACTTTGTCAAATGCTTTTTCAGCATCTAAGGAGAAGATCATGTGGTTTTTCTCTTTCAGTTTGTTTATATGGTGGATTACATTGATGGATTTCCGTATGTTGAACTACCCTTGCATGCCTGGGATGAAGCCTACTTGGTCATGGTGGATGATATCTTTGATGTGTTCTTGGATTCCCTTTGCAAGGATTTTATTAAGTATTTTTGCATCAATGTTCATAACAGAGATAGATCTGAAGTTCTCTTTTTTTTGTTGGGTCTTTGTGTGGTTTAGGAATCAAGGTGACTGTGGCTTCATAGAATGATTTGGTAATGTTCCTTCTGTTTCTATTTTGTGGAATAGTTTGGAGAGAATTGGAGTTAGCACTTCTTTGAAGGCCTGGTAGAATTCTGCACTGAATCCATCTGGTCCAGGGCTTTTTTTCAAAGGTAGACTGTTAATGACTGCTTCTATTTCCTTGGGGAATATAGGACTATTTAATCTTTCTACCTGATCTTGACTTAATTTTGTTAGAAGGATTCTATCTAGAAAATTGTCCATTTCTTTTAAATTTTCGAATTTTGTGGCATATAGGCTTTTGTAGTAAGAGCTAATGATTGTTTGGATTTCCTCACTATCTGTACTTATGTCCCCCTTTTCATTTCTGATTTTGCTGATTTGGATAGTTTCTCTCTGCCTTTTAGTTTGTTTGGCTAAAGGTTTGTGTATCTTGGTAATTTTCTCAAAGAACCAGCTCTTGGTTTCATTGATTCTTTAAATAGTTTTATTTGCTTCTAATTGATTGATTTCAGCCCTGAGTTTATTTCCAGCTATTTGCTGCTCTTGTGTGAATTTGCTTCTTGTTTTTCTAGGACTTTCAGTTGGGCCATTAAGTTGCTTGTATGTGATATTTCAAATTTCTTCTTGGAGGTTCATAGCATGAACTTTACTCCTAGCACTGCTGTCATTGTGTCCCATAAGTTTGGGTATGTTATGCTTTCATTTTCATTGAATTCTAGGAAGTCTTTAATTTCTTTCTTTATTTCTTCCCTAACCAAGCTGTCATTGAGTAGTGAGTTGTTCAGTTTCCATGTATGTGCAGGGTTTTTGCTGTTTCTGTTGTGGTTGAGGTCCAGCTTTAGGCCATGATGGTCAGATAGGATACAAGGGATTATTTCAATCTTCTTGTTTCTGCTGAGGTTTGCTTTGTGACCAACTATATGGTTTATTTTGGAGAAGGTTCTGTGAGGTGCTGAAATGAAGGTACCCACCCACTCTTTTGATTGTGAGTGGAAAGTTATGTAGACATCCATTAGGTCCATTTGATTTAGGGCCTCTGTATGTGCCCTTGTTTCCCTGTTTTGCTTCTGACCAGCTCACCTGTCCCTTGGTGAGAGTGGAGTGTTGAAGTCTCCTACTATTAAGGTGTTGGTATCAATGTGTGATTTCAGCTTTAAAAATGATTCCTTTATAAATGTGGGTGGTCTTGTACTTGGGGCATAGATGTTCAAAATTGTGATGTCCTCTTGTTGGAATTTTCCTTTGATGAGAAGGAATTGTCCTTCTTCATTTTTTTTAATTAATTTTGGTTGAAAGTCTATTTTATTAGATATCAGAATCGCTTCCCCTACATGTTTTCTAGGTCCATTTGCTTGAAAAACATTTTTCCAACCCTTTATCCTGAGGTAGTGTTTATCTTTTTTTCATAGGTGTGTTTCTTGGATGCAGCAGAATGTTGGATCCTGTTTCCACAGCCATTCTGTTAGTCTGTTTCTTTTTATTTGAGAGTTGAGACAATTAATGTTGATAAATAATAGTGATCAATGACTGTTAGTTCCTTTTATTGTGGAGTTTGTGGTCTTTTTTAAAATTTTTTATTAATTACACTTTATTCACTTTGTATCCCCCATAAGGCTCTCCCTCCTTCCCTCCAGATCCCACCCTTCCACCTCCTTCTTCACGCATGCCCCTTCCCAACTCCACTCATAGGGAAGGTCCTCCTCTCCTTCCTTCTGATCTTAGTCTATCAGATCTTATCAGGAGTGGCTGCATTGTCATCTTCTGTGGCCTGGTAAGGCTGCTCCCCCCCCTCAGGGAGAGGTGATCAAAGAGCAGGCCAATCAGATTTTTTCAGAGGCTTTCCCTCTTCCCATTACTATTGAACCCACTTGGACACTAACCTGCCATGGGCTACATCTGTGCAGAGGTTCTAGGTTATCTCCATGCATGGTTCTTGGTTGGAATATTAGTCTCTGGGAAGAAGCCAGTGTTCAAATTTCTGGTTCTGTTGCTCTCCTTATGGAGTTCCTGTCCTCTCCAGATCTTACTATTTCCCACTTCTTACATAAGATTCCATGCACACTGCCCAACAGTTGGCCATAAGTCTCAGCATCTGCTTTGATAGTCTGCAGGGCAGAGACTTTCAGAGGCCCTCTGTAGCAGGTTCCTAGGTTGTTTCCTGTTTTCTTTTTCTTCTGATGTCCATCCTCTTTGCCTTTCAGGATGGGGATTGAGCATTTTAGTCAGGGTCCTTTCTCTTGATTAGTTTCTTTATATGTGCAGGTTTTAGTAAGTTTATCCTATGTTATCTGTCTATATGAGTGAGTATATACGGTGTGTGTCTTTCTGTTTCTGGGACAGCTCACTCAGGATGATCCTTTCCAGGTCCCACCATTTACCTGCAAAATTAATGATTTCCTTATTTTTCATTGCAGAGTAATACTCCATTATGTAGATGTACCACAATTTCTGCATTCATTCTTCAGGTGAGGGGCATCTGGGCTGTTTCCAGCTTCTGGCTATTACAAATAAATCTGCTACAAACATGATTGAGCAAATGTCCTTTTTGTGTACTTGAGCCTCTTTTGGATATATGCCTAGGAGTGGTATGGCTGGATTTTGAGGAAGCATTATTCCTAGTTGTCTGAGAAAGCGCCAGATTGATTTCCAGAGTGTTTTTACAAGTTTATATTCCCACCAGCAGTGGAGGAGGGTTCCCCTTTCTCCACAGCCTCTCCAGCATGTGTTGTCACTTCAGTTTTTCATCTTGGTCATTCTGATGGGTGTAAGTTAAAATCTCAGGGTTGTTTTGATTTGCATTTCCCTGATGGCTAATGACATTGAGCATTTCTTTAAATGTTTCTCTGCCATTCTATATTCCTTGAGAAACCAATGTTCTTAACCTCTGAGCCATCTCTCCAGACCGAGTTTGTGGTCTTACTATGATTCATTGCTTTTTTTCTTTTAATTTTTGTTGGGAAATTATCAGTATCCTATATTTTCTTTGGTGCAGTTGTTTTCATTTGATTGGAGTTTTCCTTCTACAGAGTATTCTACAGTATATTCTACAGAATATACTTCTGTAGGGCTGGGTTGCTGTGTAGATATTGCTTAAATTTAGTTTTATCTTGGAATATTTTGTTTTCTTCATCTATGTTGATTGAAAGCTTTGCTGGGTATAGTAGTCTAGGTTGACATCTGTGGTCTCTTAGAGTCTGCATGATATCTTCCCAGGCCCTTCTGGCTTTCATAGTTTCTGATGAGAAGTCTGGTATGATTATGATAGGTCTGCCTTTATATGTTACTTGCCTTTTTCCTTTGCTGCCTTTAATATTTTTTCTTTGTTTTGTAGGTTTAGTGTTTTGACTATGATGTGATGTGAAGTATTTCTTTCCTGGTCTAATCTATTTGGTGTTCTGTAGGCTTCTTGTATATTTATGGACATCTCTTTCTTTAAGTTGGGAAAATTTTCTATGATTTTCTTAAAAATTATTTCTGGTCCTTGGAGCCTGGAGTCTTCTCTTTCATCTACCCTATTATTATTAGGTTTCGTCTTTTCATGGCGTCCTTGATTTCTTGTATGTTTTGTGTTTGGAACTTTTCTGATTTTACATTTTCTTTGAGGGAGGAATCAATTACAGCCAGTGTATCTTCAGCACCTGAGATTCTCTTTTCCATCTCTTATATTCTGTTGGTGATGCTTACGTTTGTGGTTCCTGATCTTTTCTCTAAGTTTTCCAGTTCCAGGGTTTTCTTTGTTTTTGTTTTCTTTATAGATTCTAATTCTGTTTTCATGCTTTGTACCATTTCCTTCATCTGAGTGAATGTGGCTCCTATTTTTTGTTAGTTTCTTCTCTATGTGTCTCTAATTTTTCCTGCACGTGGGCAGTTATAGTCTTCTGTATTTCTTTAAGAGCTCTGTTCATTTACTCTTTTTGTTCCTCTAATAACTGAATAAGAATAGCTTTAAAGTAATTTTCCTGTCTTTCCACTGAATTAAAATATTCATTGAATTTGGGGTTTGTTGGTGGGTCCATGGTGTCCTGATTTTTGTTGGGTGAGTTCTTACAACTACCTTTGGCCATTTGTTTATATGAGATCTTCACTGTTTTTTCATTGAGTCTGAACTTCAGACTGGAACTGTCTTTCTCTGGTCTCTGGAGTATTCTTCAGGATGATCAGGGAGGTCCAGTGGTTTGAGAGTGTGTGTTGCTGCTTACTTTGTTGTACCTAAGGGAGGAAAACTGCTGGTGCAGATTCGTTATTGCGGGGGGGGGGGGGGGGGGGTATGGGTTTGCGTGTGTGTGTGTGTGTGTGTTTGTGTGTGCGCGCGCGCGCGTGTACATGCTTGTGTCTTGAAGGTGGGTGCTAGAAACTGTAGGTGCTTGGGATATGGGGGTTGGGAACAAGCGCAAGAGGGGATACGGATGCTGGCGCAGTTAGCAAGCGCAGATTGTCTGCACAGGTTTCCTGAAATACCCAGTGGTCTCCAGTCTGTGGAGGGCTCTGCAGGCTGGACTCTGAGCTCTGTGGCTGACACTGCGGGTAGGAAAAGTACTCTGTTGTGGGATCTGTGTGCCCAGCCCTGTGCTTTGTGCTAGGAGTTATGAGCACAGCAGGCTGGGCTCTGCTCTCTGTGCTTGGAGGAGGCAGCACTGTGTGCAGGCAAGCTGTGTGTGCACAGCAGGTGCCTCCTCTGCTTCAGTTGCTAGTTCCAGTAACTCTGGTAATTCAGTAACTCCAGTAACTCCGCTGCAGCTTCCCTGTTGGCTGCTGTATCTCCGCCTCCTCTGCTGCTGCTGCTGGCTTGGCCACCTCCACCACTGCTTCAGCCCACCCATTATGGGGAAGTGCCCGGGAATCTCCAGGAGAAGTCCACAGAGTTGTCCGCGGTTGACCTGTGTCCTATTAGACTCAGATCAGGGTTTGTCCCCCTTCTCCCCAGACTCCTCATACAGTTATTTTGGGTTCCACAACCCCTCAACTCACCAGTTCAGAGTTTCAGTCGCTCTGAATACAGTGCGCACTGGTCGCTGCCATCTTGGATCCCCTTTTATAAAGAGTTACTGATGCCTATTTTTTTCTTTTGATTTTGGGTATACAATTCAGTAATTCTCTAATTTTTTGTTGCTGATAGAAGCAAAAATTTATTTTTAATTAATGACGAGACTGGAAATGTGGTGTTACATTTCTGGGCTACACATTTCATTTTGACTCAAGAGTCCAAGTGCATACAATGGAATATTACTCAGCAATAAAAAATAAAAATAAAAAAAATAAACAAAACAAAACACACAAAAAAAACCAAGGAAATCATGAAATTGGCAGGTAAATGGTGGGATCTGGAAAAGATCATCCTAAGAGAGGTATCCCAGAAGCAGAAAGACACACAGGGTATATACTCACTCATAAGTGGATATGAGACATATAATATAGGATAAACATAGTAAAATCTGTACACTTAAAGAAACTAATCAACAAGGAGGACTCTGGTTAAAATGTTTAATCACCATTCAGAAAGGCAAAGAGGAAGGACATCAGAAGAGGGAGAAAACAGGGAACAGGACAGGAGCCTACCACAGACGGCCTCTGAAAGGCTCTACCATGCAGGATATCAAAGCAGATGCTGAGACTTATGATCAACCTTTGGACAGAGTGCAGGAAACCTTATTAAAGAAGTGGGAAATAGTAAGACCTGGAGGGGACAGGAGCTCCACAGAGAGAGCAACAGAACCAAAAAATCTGGGCACAGCGGTCTTTTCTGAGACTGATACTCCAACCAAGAACTATGCATGGAGATAACCTAAGACGCCTGCACAGATGTAGCCCATGGCAGTTTAGTGTCCAAGTAGGTTCCACAGTAATGGGAATGGGGACTGCCTCTGACATGAACTGATTGGCCTGCTCTTTGATCACCTCTCCCTGAGGGGGGAGCAGCCTTACCAGGCTACAGTGCAGCCACCCTTAATGAGACCTAATAGATAGGATCAGAAGGAAGGAAAGGAAGACCTCCCCTATCAGTGGACTTGGGAAGGGGCATGCATGGAGAATGGGGAGAGAGGGAGGGTTTGGGAGGATAAGAGGAAGGGAGCTACAGGGGGATACAGAGTGAATAAAGTATAATTAATTTAAAAAATCATGCAAAAAATAAATAAAATTACCAGTAAAAAATAAATACAAAATTAAAAAAAAAAAGAGTCCAAGTACATCTTTCTTTCTTTGTGCATTGAAGCATGCCTCTAAAAATTTGAAATTGTAGCAACTTCATCAGCTTTGATCCTGGAGCATCAAGATGAACGGCTCTTCTCTAGCGAGTCATAGGCTCATGAAAAGGAAGAAAAGAACCTTTATTCATTATACTGGCCCACTGAAATTTAGGATACCTTTGTCATTTCAACACAATTACTATTCTGAGTGACAATGTCTCTTGTTTGCTTCAAAACTACATTGTACTCCACAAAATATCTTTCCCTATCAATGCAATGATTGTAGTCTTTTATATTTCTTATGAGAAGTGAAAGTTTCTGTTCGCTCTATTCTAAAACTTTCAAATGTCACATGAGGATAAAATGGAAAGTAGAGGAAGAAAACAGAAGAGAATAAAGAAAAGATAGAACAGAGTAAAGAGAAGGAGGAAAGGAGGAGCAGGAGAAGCAGGATGAGGTGAATAAAAAGAAGATGATAGAGGAGGTAGAGGAGGAAAAAGGAAAGGAGGAGGAGAAGTAGGAGGATCAGAAAGAGAAGACAGAAGAGGTAATAGAGGTGTAAGGAAGAGGAGAAATAGTAGCATTAACACCTAAAGGAAACTTTTTAACATGGAAAACAATTTATGATGAATTTCAGAACTGTGTGACAGTCAGAGAAAAAATTTTTTTAAAATATATTTGTTTTGTTTTCTCCAGGAAACAGGGTTAAAATGTTTAAAGAAATACAAAGCACTTAATTCTCATAATAAGGCTAATATGTAATGGGATGTCTTAAAACCTTGTCAATCTACATAGGAAGATTTAAGAGTTCCAAGCAACTGAATAACTCATCACCAAGGACAAACTAATGTTTTTTGAAATGTAAAATGTCTCCATTTGTCGGGAGACTGTACTGGAAGTTTTGTTTATGTTATTTAAATACGTTTTTGTTGTAATCCCAAGAGTGGGATGTGGGAATTCACAGCTTATAACAGCTTTTCGAGAGGGCACCTGATCTCTGTTAGCCGATAACTCCCTCATGCAGGGAGTGAGTTTTGGCCAACTGAAAAATATCCTAGTGCGGACTCTCAGAAGGTATAAATAGGAACCCAGAGAGAGAAACAACACTTCAGTTACAGATACTCCTAGAGAGAATGCTTTGGAGAAGGCTTCAAGGAAATTGCTGCTGCCCCTGCTGCTGCTGCTGGCTGCTGATCCATGTTGTTGTTTTGCTATTGCTGATTTGCTGAACTACCGTATATCCTGATGAAAAAGAATGAAATCTGCAAGACTGTGTCTGAAGCAGATCCTCCTCCAAGCCCATATGATGGCATTTGCTGTCACCCTATACAACTAATCTTCATGAAGGAAGTGGCATGTACTTTATTGTGCACAGAGGATTGTGTAACAGCAGGAAACATTTTTTTTTTCCAAACTGCCTAAAATAAACTACTTGGTATCTGACTCTAAAAATAATAATAAGAAGAAGAAGAATGGCATTACCCCAAGGAACTACTTCTAAAAGTATCTACAGCCCCTGTCCCTACTAACCTTCTTTCTCTTCTACCTAGGGTTGAGTGGTTGGATGGGAGATAGATGCTTGAGGAACCACAAATATATTAGGTTTAAAAAATACCAAAGCCTTTCGTTGATGATACTGAACATTTCTATAAGTGTATCTCTGCCATTCAATATTCTTCTGTTGAAAATTTCGCTGTTTAGCTCTGTACGCCGTTTTTAATTGGATTATTTGATTTGTTGGTATCTAATTTCTTGAGTTCTTTATTATTCTGGATATTATCCCTCTGTTGGATTAGGTTGGGTGAAGATCTTTTCCCATGTTGTCATTTTGTTCTGATGACAGTGTCCTTTGCTTTACTGAAGCTTTTCAGTTTCACGAGGTACCATTTATTAATTGTTAATCTTAGAACCTGTGCTGTTAGAGTTCTATTCAGGAAATTGTCTCCTATACTAATGAGTTCAAGGCTCTTTCCTACTTTTTCTTACAACAGATTTAGTGTGTCTGGTTTTATGTTGAGGTCTTTGATCCACTTGGACTTTAATTTTGTGCAGGGTAATAAATATGGGCCTATTTTCATTTTTCTACATTGGACATCCAGCACCATTTGTTGAAGATGCTATCTTTTTTCCATTGTATGGTTTTGGCACCTTTGTCAAAAATCAGGTGCCTGTAAGTGTGAGGGTTTATTTCTGGGTCTTTGATTTGATTCCATTGATCTACTAGTGTGTTGAATGCTCATGTGTAAAGACTGAAACCTGATTCTACTTAAATCCACAGTTTGTAGGAAAGAGCAGGACATGCACATGTTCTTTAAACCAGTCTCTGGGACAACTGAAGTAGTAGTGATTGAAAGCCAGAAACTTGTGCAATTGTTTAAAGGCAGCTGTCTGACTGGTTTCCAAAATCAGGTTTGGTGAGGGCAACCTTCTAGGGACCTAAGTGGGAGGTGGGTCATACTTGAGTTCTCGCACTGTTGAAGACTTTTATAGGAGAGAGCCTTTACAAACTGTGACAAAGAAAAAACTTACCATCCCTTCCTTCTCTACTGCACCAGCAAGCCTTAAAACTGTAACAGCTGTTTCTTCTGCTATTTTTGGTTTCCAGTTCAAAAAATACTGAATCAAAATTAATTAATGCATGATACATTATTGGTAGCAAATTACAAGAGGAAAATTTCTGCCAGTCACTACTTTGTGAAAAGTAAGAGTTAATTTTTTATGACACTGAATTTGTAGAAGTCTATGTGACTTGTAAAAGCACTTTGAATATTTACTTTTCTCAGAATACAAGAAAGGAATTGCTAGTACTTTATAATATAGATTATTTAAATTAATAGGATTTGAAAGTTGAAGCCCCCAAAAGAACATATAAACTTTTAACCTGCCAACCAGTATCTACCTACAATACCATACTTAAGAGAGCTTCTGGATATCACACCCTTATTAGGGCCATACACAGTATGCACATGGGACTAAAATCCTTTATTGTAAGAATGGCATAGCAGTGAAACAGAAGCTGGGTTCTTCATGGTGCTTTTGTAACTGTCAACTTTATCTCCTAGAGAGTTGGGTCACTCACAGTCTTTTATAGTGGAGCATAGGTAATGACAATGATGTTGGACTCAAGCAAAATAAAGCTGATGTACAATTAAATTTTCCTTAATAAACCCCCTTTTCTTTGTGGGATAGAAATGAAAGAAAATCAAGGTTTTTAACAATTCCAGGACTTAAGTATCAAGTCACCTCCAATGTCCAGTCTGTGAAGCTTCTCTATTCCCACCAGCCTTCCTCTACCAACAGCCACCCTGATACTCTCTTGAGAAAAGAGATTGCAAGTGCTTAAGTCATACATAGCACAGGACATGAAAGCAATATGGAAAGCTGTAGCTTTGTATCAAAATGCATCTTCAGTAGCAAAGGGAAGATGGCTAGTTGAAAATCAAGTGGGCCCCAAATAAGGGTTAGCAGCCTGATCTCCACAGAGAAATAATCATATGGACATTCCTAAACTATTGCCACCATTCTTAATCAAGAATGAGTATTGTGGGAAATCAACTTCAAATACATAAAATATGCATCAATATGCAAATTGAGCTCTCATAAAATTAGAATAAAACCTAGAGCTGTACAAAATGAACTGAATATCAGGTCTGTGAACATGGTGAATGGCTATGTACACAAAGCCTACACAGGACCGCACTGTAATTGGAGGGCTGGCAGCATCTTAGTAACACATGGTATGAAAAGAAGCCTAGTTTGGAAGCCTTCATGTTAAGACTTCAGAGAATTCCTATTGTGAACCCATTGGTATGATATTCCTTTCAAAGCACCCTTGTGTTTGATTGCTAATGTAGCTTTGACTTTGAGCCATATTAGTCTATAAAAGCATAGAGGGTAACTTCCCATCACAGTACTGCAAAAAGGTAGTGCAAGAGTGAGCAAGGCTGAGATCATAAAGGTGAAGATTGCCAATAAGTCCTGGGATTGCAGAAACTTAAAGGAACAAAATTAATCAGAGAGCTCTTTCAGGCTATCATCCTAGAGGGCTGAAACAAGAGACAAAGGAAGGAATGCCCTTCATTTCCTGTATTGCTTGCCTTTATGAGAGCAGTAGTCAGAGTTCTTAAATGCCACAGACAGAAGGTTATGGAGGCCTCTAGTTAAAATGCAAACCATCTTTTACCCTGGAGGTATTCTTTGGAGGAATGATTGAAATCAAGGCATGAAGAAGTCAATCTTAAAAAAATTTTTTTTCAGTGCAAGGCAAGAAGGAAACCTTGATTTTTTTTTTTTTTTTTTGCATTCAGATTTCAATAGAGTCAAATTCAATTACTGAATTTTAAATTGCACTGTTCACTTTCAGGATTTAAACCCTGATGTCTGAGAAATCTATGGTGTGAGGTAGAGACTGATGATGTCCCACTACCACTCATAGTGATAAAACCAGTATGGTGTAGTGTTTGAAAGCATGGTCTTAATTCTCTGCATTAACACTATGAGGTTTGTTTAATTGAGTCCTCTAAAACTAAGGCAGATAAACAGGGTCACTATTTTTAAGAAACATCAACATAGATCTGTAATAATATCTTCAGTAACTGCCTAACAACAATAAAAACTCCTTTTGTTTCATTTGCCACTTGTTCAGGGTTTACTTTCCTGAAATCTCTTAACCTATCCTTCAAACTGCCCTTTGAAATAAGTCATATTCTTACCTTTATGTATAGATAAGAGATGGAAAAGAAATTACATCAGTGGCCCAAAGTCATACAGGTGGTGGGGTGTCAAAATGAATTCAAGCAGGTGACACTAGAGCTAACCTCCTGAACAGCATCCTCAGGCAGCTTCGATAACTCACACAACATTTGGAAAATTGTGAAAATTTCTCTCATTGAGCAGAAGCCCAGAGGAGGTGCATATGTTTCATCTCAGAAGAACTCAAAGCCAGCCAGGAAATCTGATAGTTACCCCTCAATGTTAAGTGTACACAAAAGTGTTTGTTTTTGCTGGATTATATTATTCCCTTTATAAATATGAAAAAACTGTGTTTTAGTGGAATGCACGTCAATTATTTTACTTTGCTGGTTGGGATGCATGTGCTAAGGCAAGGAGATTGTTATGTTGCCAATTGCACAGATATGAGCAGAAATCTCCTTTGCTCAGTCATCACAGGTACTGATGGGATAGAAAATAGTCATCGTGCTCACCTGGAACACACTCTTAGTTTCTGATTTCCTGTCATCTAACCTTTGAGTCTTGGTTGACCGTGGGTCCACGTGCTCATTTTTAACAAATTCATTTGTATATAAACATGTCTAATCACGTCTAAGAATTGCAAACAAAACCTGTGTTATAAAATACACAATTGAAGAACAACGATGCTTGAGGACAATAATCCTAGATTATTGTCAATAATTAAGCCAATACCTAAGTCCTCTAAAATCCGCTCCAGGACTGTCTCCTTTGAGATACTACTATGGGTTTGAAATTTCTGGAGCCTCTGGCATTGAGGTGCTCTGACTAGAAGTTGTTACTCACTGGGGCCCCACAGGTACATGCCCATTTTTACACATACAGGCCCTGGCGAAGCTGTAATGAGGAGGAAACAGACACAGATGTGGGGAAGCATGAAAACTGTGAATCACAGGGGAACTGGGAATGCTTTCATTAAGACTGTGCATGGCATAGTTAATGACAGTGGAAGAGGAACATCTCACTAAGACACATCAGAGATTTATATTTCTTCCTTACATGGCTCACTTCATGCAGGAAATTTTGAGTCATGAATGGAAAAGCAGTCTTCATGATAATAGATAAAATAATGTGGAAAGCACCTGTGTTGTGAATGGAGGTTTCAGACAGCTGCATCTGTTTAACTAGCAATACTTTGCCCTCTTCTCTCCCCTCAGCTTCCTAAACTTCTTTTTGTTCAGTAGAGCTGTGGCTAGAAGGCTTGGACTTAGGAGGAACATATTCTGTGATGTATCTCAGCTTGATCATGAGTCTGCACTAAATACTAAGATCTGGATGGTTAATAAAGCATTAGGCAACCTGATCACTGAGTGAAAAATCCTTCCAGCTGCTAATATTCTTTTATGCACTGATCTGTTGTTTCTGAACCCAGATCTCAGTTTTTATCCCTGAGTCTCTTTAATTTAATTTCCTACTTTTTTATGGTTCTTAATTTGTTTCTTGATACCTGCTGTCAGTAAATAATTAAATTATAAAATGTAAATATAATTAAAAATGGAAATATTTATTTTTATAACTTTACCTAATTGAATAGGGGGAAATGGTACTGTTATTGATTATTAAAGTTTAATATTGATTTATCTTTTAGTTAAACAGTGGTTATGCCTAGAACAGTGGCAGGTTTACACAAACTTGAGACAGGTGATGCTTAGAATTAACATCACAGTGCAATGTCTGGATTGAAACCAGACAGTAGAGTAGAGAAATCAGCATTTGAATGAACAAGGGTATATTGTATACATTCCACAAGAACATTATACCGACATGGTACAGAGATGGAGAACTAGGTTTGAAGAATGAACTAAGGCATATTGAATGTTCTAAGGGCCCTGGGACATTTCCCTCTCTGTGGACATCTCCTTTGTCATGTGGTACTGCTTTATCATTTTACTAAAGAGGTAGGGACCATGTTTCATCTTTTAAATCTCAGATTGCCTGTAAAATGGTTTGATGAGAATTATGTGGTTGAGGGCAGTGTAATTTTATAGGTCCTGGTCCATGTGAGTTGACTTAGCATTCCTATGCCTAAATACTGGAATCGTCTAATATAGAGAGAAAGGGCTTGTTTTCTTACTGTCTTGGGATTCAGGGTCTATAATTAGGCCACATTTGTTTGGCTTCTGGTTAAGTGTGGCAGATGGCTGAAATTCACAGTATAAGCACGTGAGGGAACAATAAACTGTACCTCCAAGAGGAGCAGAAAAGGAGGTGGGCAGGGCCAGGCTCACTACGCAATAACAATCTCTTGCAGGAGAAAAATCGAGGGTGTGACCATAAATGACTGCAGGTTTCCAGTAGCTGAAGTTAGGGTAAGCACACAAGAGTCTTGGCATCTTGGCTGTTTCTCTATGAATTTCTACTTCCTTGAGAACTTGCCCTACATACCTTGATTAACATGGGAGACGATGAAGATCACAGCTGAATCACTCAATGTCCTGCTAGTCATGTGTACACCAGCGTCACTAGCTGAGCTACTTGACGTTTTTACAGATGTCTCTCTGCACGTGAATATAAACACTTATTATTTAAGCTGGCCATGTTCTACGTTGTTATCATTAGCTCGGCAATAGGTAAATGATGCAGCATAAGATTGGCAGGGGTTTTAATGAGGGCACAAGGGAAAATTGTTTTCCTGCATGGGATGAGGTAGAGAGATAATTAATTGGATCACTCATCTGGCGTGTGTGTACATACTTAGCCTGCTTAATACCATTGCTAAAAGCAGATTACATCCACATTTGATTTAGTCTTCCTGAAGGTTCCAATCTTAATACTTTTCTTGCAAGAGATTACGTATTATCAGTTAATTATATCTGTTGGGATTTATCACTTGCCTCCATTCTCCCTTTAGTATCAACAAAGCATTGTTTTCAAAGACATTTTTATCCTTTTTCTTAATCATGTGGAAAGAACCTCTTGATGTACATTTTTCACTTTCATTAAAATCTACTGACTTTCCTCCCCCCACCAGACTACTTCAGTCAGAGTCCCTTAGAAAATAGTTTACAAGTTCAAAATATAAGATGTTTTAGAGAAGATTAAGTAAACTTTCCACATAGACTCAGATGACATAAACCACACAAGACATAACAGAAATACCAGAATAAAAGCTGCTGAAGGCTGATAGTTGTTCTTGAACCCTGAAGCCTTTTGGAGAAAGCCTTGCAGGTAGAGAACTCAGCATAACTATTCCAGCTCACTCCTTTTTCTCCAAACCCCTTTAACAAATCTCCATTAACAAAGCTAATACTTGAACAGAAATGCAATGCACTGATATTGTCCATACAAAGAATCTTCTGAAAACAAGGTGTAAGAGGCAAGTATTTCAGAAGGCACTGAAGGACTTCCCCACCGCTGTGTTACTGAGAGATTCATGGGGATGTCAGTGCAGAAAGAAGGTGTCTGCCCACTGCTACCACAGTGACCTCTGACAAGTATTGTTTGCATAGCCTGTGGTCCCTTTTCTGTTCAGGACATAATTTTCAAGGGAGCAGCTGTGAGACATGGATGAAGGCTCAAATGTACATCAGAGAAGGTGGTGGCAGTCTTATGTGCTGAACACAAATATCTGTTGATTGATGGAAATGGAAAATTTAATGAGTTTATATTATAAACTTCTGTTTTATTTTCTACTATATAGTAAACATACTATATTATTTATATATTATAATATATTTCTATATATTTTTCTATATTATCCTATATTATTTTTCTAACCAGCCATTCAGGAATTTACAGTCTTTGATGAAAATATTTTCATGATCATTTTATTATGTATATTAATTCATAAAATGTTTCATAGAATGTTTATATATATATATATGATTACTTTAATCATAATCAAATTTTAAACTTTCTCATTCTGTTGTCTCTTATTTCCAGAACATATCTGTATTTGGTCCTTTATATATATCTCTTCCTTTCCCCCTCTTGATTCTACATGTGTGAGGAAGCCTGAACTCCTCGCTTCTGTGAAACAGTCTCATGTCTTCTAACACAATGATCTCCAGGTTCAGTCATCCTCTAGAAAACCCAGGATTTCATTTTTCGTAAACGCCTGAACATAACTCAGGTATGTATATATACCAGATTTGCTTTATAAGTTTATTTAATTCCTGATACATTCCTTTATGCTTACTCACCTTGAAGAATTCATCTAGCTCTAGACTTCATAGTGGTATTTCTCTGACCCAAAACAGAAAAGATCATATGTTATTTCTATAACACACTACACATTACAGCATCACTAAAAATTCTCCTGTTGCTACTTGCTGAGTTTCCTCTACACACCAAACATTGTTTAAGAACATTGAAATAAAAATTGAACAGAATAAATGATGGTGATTTTTATCTCAAATTTTAAATTCTAATAGAAAAGGCACAAATTTAAAAGAATGCAATATATATTTATATTAGATGATGGCAAATACTAATGCAAAGAAAGTATGAGGCAGAGGAGGAATATCCATACACATTTAAAGATTATTAAGGCAGACATGACAAATTAATGAATGATTTCATGTGTCAGTCCAAATTAAGGACATTATAGATCAGGAGCCGCATGAACCCCAGACTAGTTATAAATGTAGCCTTACACAAAGTCATAAGCTTACTGATATTGTCATGGATTTTTCTGTGAATTTTCTGTAACTCAGTGAAGTAATATTCAATGTGAACTTTATAGATAGTAACACCATATCGCAATATCAAAGACCGAAAAATTAAATGCTGAGTGCAAAGTTTCTGATGTGGGTTTGTGGGTGGCGTAGTGTTGGAATAGCAGGAAACTCTGTTTTTGAGGTTCATTGAGTATGGACAACTAAACAATTATCCCTAAAGGTATTGTCATTTTTGTATTTGAAACTCCTTAATACTAAATTTAACTTACTAAAAAGAACTTATTATTATCAGGTAGAACTAAATTATATTACTAATATGGACTTATAAGCGAACACATACTATGCTTGTCTTACTGGATCCAGGTTTCCTTACTCAGAATGATTTTTTTTAGATCCATTCATTTGCCTACAAAATTAATGATGTCATTGTTTTTAATGACTGAATAATAATCCATTGTGTAAATATTCCACATTTTCTTTATCTGTTCTTCAGTTGACCCTTCTAGAGAGTTTTCAGTTTCTATTACGAATAAAACTTCTATGAACATAGTTGAGAAAGTGCCCTTGTGGTATGGGGAACTTCTTTTGGGTGTATAACCAGGAGTGATATACCAAGATATTTTTTCTTCCTCTTTCTTTAAAAGGATTCATTTATTTATTCACTTTACATCCCAATCCTAGGCTTCTCCCAGTCCATCCTCCTTCCCTCTTTCCCATCCACCCTCTGCTTCCCCCCCGAAAAGGGGACCACCTCCTAGCTCATCAAGTCTTATCAGGACAGAGCACATTTTCTACCATGTTGGCCTGGCCAGGCATCCCAAGCCAAGCGAAAGTGATCTAAAAGCATGCAAGAGAGTCCTTGTCAGAGATAGTCCCCGCTCCCCTTTCTAGGTCACCCACATGAAGACCAAGCTGTCTATCCTGTAGATATGTGTAGAGGAACTAGGTCCAGAAAATACATGGTCCTTGGTTGGTATTTCAGTGTCTGCAAGACTCCCCTCAGCCCAGTTTAGTTGGCACTGTTGATCTTCTTTTGGAGATCCTGTTCTCTCCATGTTCTTCTATTCTCCTTCCCATTGTTACACAGGCTCTCTGCACTCTGCCCAATTGTGAGTCTCAGCATCTTTTTCAATATGCCACTGGGTGGACCCTCTCAGCAGACACCTATGCTAGGTTCTTGTCTGCTGGCATGGGAGAGTGTCTTTAAAAGTGTCAGGGGTTGGCTCTCTGCCATGGTGTGTCCAGGCATTGGATGGACATTCCATCAATCTCTGCTTTATCATTGAACTTGCACATCTTATAGACAGAGTAAATTTTGGGTCAGCCTTTTTGTAGATGGGTTGGCATCCACCTCCCTCTGTTTTGAGTGATATCTGCTTAGAGGGTGGCCTTTTTAGTCTCCATGTTCCCTGCTAATAGTGAGGTAGATCTAGCCCCAATTTTCTGAGAAACCACCAGATTGATTTTCAAAATGGTTTTACAAATTTGCATTCCCACCAACAATGGAGGAGTGTTCCCCTTGTTCCACATTCTTGACAGCATGAGATGCCACTTGTGTTTTCAATCTAAGGCATTCTGACAGGTATAAGATAGACTCTCAGAGTTGTTTTAATTTGCATTTCTCTGATGACCAAGAACTTTACACATTTTTTAAGTGCTTCTCGGCCATTAGATATTCCTTTTACTGAGAATTTTGTTTGGCTCAGTAACCCATTTTTTTATTTGGTTATTTGGTTTGTTTATTATTAGTTTCTTAAGTACTTTATGTTTTGGGTATTAGCCCTCTGTCATATGCTAATCATTGTCAGGTATTAAGATTTGTCAAAAAATTTTGCCATTCGGTATGTAGGCTCTCCTGGTATACTTTTAATGGTTTTCTTTGAATTTCAGAAGCTTTTTAGTTTAATGAGGTTCCTTTTATTAATTGTTGATTTTAGTGCCTGAGCTGTTGGTGTTCTGTTTAAGAAGTTGCTTGTCTACAGCACTAATTAGTTCAAGGCTTCTCCTTACTCTCTCTTCAAATAGATTTAGAATGTCTGATTTTTTTAATTTTAATTTTTTATATTAATTACAGTTTATTCACTCTGAATCCCAGCTGTAGAGCCCTCCCTCATTCCCTACCAATGCCACCTTCCCTACCTCATCTCCACCCATAACCCTCTCCAAGGATACTGATAAGGGAGGTCTTCCCCCCATTTCATCTGACCCTAGTTTATCAGGTTTCCTTAGGACTGGCTGTGTTTTCCTCCTCTGTGGCCTGGCAAGGCTGTTCCTTCCTCAGAGGGAGGTGATCAAAGCACCATCCACTGAGTTCATGTCAGAGGCAGTCCTTGTTCCCCTTACTAGGGAACCCATGTGGATACTGAGCTGCCATACTACTTCTGAGCAGGGGTTCTATTTATATCCATGAATAGTTGTTGGTTGGAGTATCAGTCTCAGAAAAGACCACTGTGCCCAGATATTTGGGTTCTGTTGCTCTCCTTGGGGAACTCCTGTCCCCTCCATGTCTCACTATCTCCCTTTTCTTTCCTAAGATTACCTGTACTCTGACCAAAGTTTTGTTATGAGTGTCAGCATCTACTTTGATACACTACTGAGTAGAGTCTTTCAGAGGCCCTCTGTGGTAAGCTCCTGTCCTGTTTCCCATTCTTTCTTTCTTCCAATGTCCATCCTGTTTGTCTTTCTGAGTAAGGACTGATCATCTTACCCAGGATCCTCCTTCTCGCTTAGCTTCTATAGGTGTACAGATTTTAGTATGTTTATTCTATCTTATAGGTCTAATATCCGCTTATAAGTGAGTATATACCATGTGTGTCTTTCTGCTTCTGGGAGACCTCACTCAGGATGATCTTTTCTACCCAAATTCTCAACAGAGGAATATCAAATGAGAAGAAACACTTAAAGAAATGTTCAACATCCTAAGTCATCAGAGAAATGCAAATCAAAACAACCCTGAGATTTCACCTTACATCCACCAGATTGGCTAAGATCAAAACCTCAAGTAACAATACATGCTGGAGAGGCTCTGGAGAAAGGGGAATCTTCCTCCATTGCTGGTGAGAATGTTAAATTTTATAACCACTTTGGAAATCAAACTGGCATTTTCTCAGACAATTAAGAATAGTGCTACCTCAAGATCCAGCTCCTTTACTCCTAGGCATATATCCAAAATATGTTCAATTACACAACAAGGACATTTGTTCAACCATGTTCTTGGCAGCTTTATTCTTAATAGCCAGAATCTGTAAGCAACCCAGGTATCCCCCAACTGAAGAATGGATACAGAAAATTGTGGTACATTTACACAATGGAATACTCCTCAGCAATTAAAACAAGGAAACCGGGGAGTGGGAGGGTGGGGGACAAGATGGCAGCTCCAGGAGAAAACTACCTCTGAGGAGCAAGACAACATTATTCATACAGCGACCAAGAGACTGAACTCTGGGCCCTAAAACAACAGAAATCATGTTTCCCAGGTGAGAGGAAACCCCCATGGCATGGGAATCATTTGGGTCCACGCTCAAGCCACCCAGCCAGAACCCAGAAGAGATCCCGGGTCACACAGTCACTAGGTCCCTAGACCTGAGCCACACACCTGCATGTCCTGATCACCTTCCCAGGCTGACTGGTGGACACAAAAAACACCAGAGACTGGGAGTCCCTGTTGCAAGAGAACCCCACAGGGAAGGAAGGAAATGGTACTAACTTGGGTCACCCAGTCTTTCCCTGGAAAATGTCTCGAAGACCGGAGGATACAAGCCACCATTCCTGAACTGGGCTCCACCTGCAGGCACAGATAGTTGGTGCATGGCCAGCTCTCTGGCACAGACAGAGCTGTGCACTCCAGGGCACCAGAGACTGGAAGTCACTGTCGGGAAATATTCTCACAGGGAACTGAGCAAAGGAGATGGACTTAGGACACCCAGTATATCCCTGGAAAAGGTCTCTCAGACTGGCCCAACCCAGGGACCTGCTGTGCACCAGATAGCCTGCTGTTACCAGGAGAGCGGTACCCACCCGCCACAGATTACCGCTTGGGTACTGGGGCACAGAGCCCCAACCTCAGACCTACAGAAGCCCGGAATCCCAGAGATCAACCCCTAGATACTGTTCCAAGGGGCAACCAGTTATCTCTAACAAAACTGACCAAACGACAGGACACACAGGTTACAGCAGCAGATCACTAAATCTACAGCAAGAAACCCAGAAGTAGGGCAGCTGTCTTCAGGACTTCACTGGGTAAGAGGAGAGCCCTCTCAACTAACAAGGACCACAGTTACCATTCAGGTCTCTATGCCTGAGGTGAGCAGCAGCAACTCCTGAAAAACACCAGCCATCCAGTGACTATACCCAAAAAGCTGAGAAGGCTTCCTTCAGGAAAAACCATCTTCCTGCCAAGGGGATTCTCTCCACCACAGGATTCCAAGAACCACCAAAAACTAACTCCAAACACCTAAGATAGCCCAATGGGTAGAGGCCAGCATAAAAGCTCAACCAACAAAAGACAGAGCAATATGGCATCTCCAGAACCCAGTTATACAGGGACAAGTAGCCCTGGATACCCCAGCATAATTGAAATTCAAGAAAATGACCTAACATCTATGCTCATGAAGAGGATAACAGAGGAAACAAATAAAATGCATAAAGACCTAGAGGAAGATAAATTCAAACAGATTATGGCCATCCATAAAGAAATAGAGGAAGATAAAAACAAACAGATTATGACCATCTGTAAAGAAATATAGGAAGTACAGCCAAACAGTTTGTGGCCTTTAGAGAGGAAATGCTTAAATCACTGAAAGAAATAAAAGAAACAGGATTGTTCAAACAAACAGCTGAAGGAATTGAAGGAAAAACAGGAAAATACAGTCAGACAGGTGAAGGAAATCAACAAAACGGCTCAAGATCTGAAGTTAGAATTGGAAAAATTAAAGAAAACACAAATGGAGGAAATTGTGGAGAGAAAGAACTTAGGGAAGAAAACAGGAACTACAGAGGTTAGCATAACCAATAGACTACAAGAGATGGAAGAAAGAATCTCAGGTGTGGAAGATACAATGGAAGCAACCGATGTATCTGTCAAAGAAAATGTTACATCTAAAAAATTTCTGACACAGACTGTCCAAGAAATTCAAGACAACATAAAAAGACAAACCTAAGAATAATAGGAATAGAGGAAAAAGAAGATTCCCTTCTCCAAGGCCTGGAAAAATATTTTCAACAAAATCATTGAAGAAAATTTCTCCAACTTAAAGGAGAGGCCAATAAGAATACAAGAGATGGAGTCAGACAAAGATGGCGGCGCCGGGAGGACACTGTGTCTGAGGAACGGGACAGCAGTGTTGGCACAGTGACCAGGAGACTGAACCCAGGGACTTAAAATACCAGCGTTTGTGATTGCCAGGTGAGAGGAAAGCCTACGGTGTGGAAATCAATTGGGACCGACCTCAGGTCACCCAGTCAATAACTGGTAAAGGTCCTGGGGACCGCGGGCACACCAGCCACCCGAGATCTGCGCACACAGCCTCATGCAGCATCCCCAGCCGCCATCCGGGCCGGGACTGGGACAAACAGCCTCTGGCCCAGAGTGAGGCGCCAAGCCTCAAACCCAGAGCAGAGCCCTTAGTTGCCAGCCCAGAGAGGCATGCACAGCCTCTGGCCCAGAAGAGGACACACACTGCCAGCCCAGATCAGAGCTTAGAGCCTCTAGGCCAGAGTGGCGCCCTCAGCTGCCATTCCAGACCCGAGTGCACAACCTCCGGAACAGAGTGGTCCAGACAGGGACACACAGCTTCCGGCCCAGAGTGAAGTGCCCCACCTCCAGAACAGAGAGGAGCCCTCAGTTGCCAGCCTCCAGACTAGAGCGGCACCCAGAGGCGCCAACTCAACCTAGGCGCACATTCTCCAGGCCCAGAGCAGAGCACTCAGCCCCTGGCCCAAAGACTTGCTGGGTGCTCCTCTTACCTTCCCGGATAGAACTGTGTGCCCCAGGATAACAGGCTGAGTTTCCCTGTTGGGAGAAAACCCCACAGCTAGGGAATCAGCAGGTTCTTCAAGAGGGCTATACCTGGAAAACAGTGTAACAACAACAGCAGCTCACTAAATTCAGAATGAGAAACCCAGCAATGAGGCAGCTGTCTTGAGAACTTCTACAGGTCAGAAGAGAGCCCCCCTGACTAACAAAGACCACAGCTACTACTCAGGTCTCTAAACCTGAGGTGAGCAGTGGCAATTCCTGAGAAACACTGGCCATACAGTGACCATACCCAAAAAGCAAGGGAGGCCTCCTTCAGGAAAAAACATCTTCCTGCCAAGGGGATTCTCTCTACCTCAGGACTCCAGGAAGTACGGAAACTAACAGCCAACACCTAAAACAGCCCAATAGGTAGAGGTCAGTGTAAAAGCTCAACCAACAAAAGACAGAGCAATATGGCATCTCCAGAACACAGCCATCCAGGGGCGAGCAGCCCTGGACAATCCAGCATAATAGAAAATCAAGAAGATGACCTTACAGCTATAAAGCTGTATACAGCTATGCTGATAAAGAGGATAATAGAGGAAACAAATAAAATACGTAAAGAATTACAGGAAGATAAAACCAAACAGGTCACGGATATCTATAAAGAAATGGAGGAAGTTAAAGACAAGCAGATTATGGCCATCCGTGGAGAAATACGGGAAGATACAGCCAAATACTTTGCAGCCTTCAGAGAAGAAATAATTAAATCACTGAAAGAAATAAAAGAAAGAGAGTTGAAGGAACTAAAAGAAAAACAGGAAAATACAATCAGACAGGTGAAGGAAGTAAACGAAACAACTCAAGACCTGAAGATAGAACTGGAAAAATTAAAGAAAACACAAATGGAGGAAATTGTGTAGAAAAAGAACTTAAAGAAGAAAACAGGAACTACAGAGGTTAGCATAAGAACACATCGAAGATATCATCCACTACGACCAAGTAGGCTTCATTCCAGGCATGCAGGGGTGGTTCAATATATGGAAATCCATCAATGTGATCCACCATATAACAAACTGAAAGAATAAAAACACATGATAATCTCTCTAGATGCTGAAAAAGCATTTGACAAAATCCAACATCCATTCATGTTTAAAGTATTGGAGAGATCAAGGATACAAGGCAAATATCTAAACATAGAAAAGGCGATATACAGGAAGCCTATAGCCAACATCAAACTGAACGAAGAGAAACTTAAAACAATCCCACTGAAATCAGTGACAAAACAAGGCTGCCCACTTTCTCCAAATCTCTTCAACATAGTTCTGAAAGTCCTTGCTAGAGCAATAAGTCAGTTAAAGGAGATCAGGGGGATACAAATTGGAAAGGAAGAAATCAAATTATCACTATTTGCAGATGATATGATAGTATACTTGAGTGACCCCAAAAATTCTACCGGAGAACTCCTATAGCTGAATAACACCCTCAGCAAAGTGGCCGGATACAAAATTAACTCAAAAAAATCAGTAGCCCTCCTGTATACAAAAGACAAAGGTCCGAGAAAGAAATTAGGGAAACAACACCCTTCACAATAGCCACAAAGGAAATAAAGTACCTTGGTGTAACCCTAACCAAGGAAGCCAAAGACTTGTATGAAAAAAATTTCAGGTCTCTGAAGAAAGAATTAGAAGAAGATATCAGAAGATGGAAAGATCTCCCATGCTCATGGCTTGGCAGGATTAACATAGTAAAAATGGCCATCTTACCCAAAGCAATCTAGAGATTAAATGCAATTCTCATCAAATTACCAACACCATTCTTTACTGACCTTGAAAGAAAAATTCTCAACTTCATATGGAATAACAAACCCAGAATTGCTAAAACAATCCTGTACAACAACAGAGTGTCTGGAGGTATCTCCATCCCTCATTTCGAGCTCTACTATAGAGCAATAGTAATAAAAATGGATGGTATTGGCATAGAAACAATGGTGGATCAAGGGAACTAATTATAAGACCCAGAAATAAACCCCCACACCTATGGATACTTGATTTTTGACAAAGTAGCCAAAACCATTCAGTGGAAAAAAGTATCTTCAACAAATGGTGCTGATTCAACTAGATGTCTACATGCAGATAAGTAAAAATAGATCCATATTTATCACCCTGCACAAAACTAAAGTCCAAGTGGATCAAAGACCTCAACATAAAACCAAACACACTAAATCGATTAGAAGAAGAAGTGGGGAAAAGCTTAGAACTCATTGGCACAGGAGACAACTTCCTGAACAGAATACCAACAGCACAAGCTTTAAGAACAACAGTCAATAAATGGGACCTCATAAAACTGAAAAGCTTCTGTAAAGCAAGAGATATTGAAGTCAGAACAAAATAACAGCCTACAGACTGGGAAAGGATCTTCACCAACCCTGTATCTGACAAAGAGCTGATATCCAGAATATATAAAGAACTAAAGAAGTTAAAAAGCAACAAATCAAGTAATCCAATAAAAAAAAGTGGGGTATGGAGCTAAACAGAATTTTCTATAGAGGAACATAGAATGGCAGAGAAACACTTAAAGAAATGCTCAATGTCTTTAGCCATCAGGGAGATGCTTGAGATTTCACATTACATACATCAGAATGGCTGAGATCAAAAACTCAAGTAGCAACACATGCTGGAGAGGTTGTGGAGAAAGGGGAACCTTCCTCCATTGCTGGTGGGAATGTAAATTTGAACAACCACTTTGGAAATCAATCTGGTGCTTTCTCAGACAATTAGGAATAGTGCTTCCTCAAGATCCAGCTATACCACTCCTAGGCATATACTAAAAGATGTTCAAGTACACAAGGACATTTGCTCAACCATGTTTGTAGCAGCTTTATTCATAATATCCAGAACCTGGAAACAACCCAGGTGTCCGTCAGTGGAAGAAAGGATACAGAGATTGTGGTGCATTTACACAATGGAATACTACTCAGCAATTAAAAACAAGAAAATCATGAAATTTGCAGGCAAATGGTGGGATCTGAAAAAGATCATCCTGAGTGAGATCTCCCAACAGCAGAAAGACACACATGGTATAAACCCACTTATAAATGTATACTAGACCATAGGATAAACATACTAAAATCTGTACACCTAAACAGAAAAGAGGACCCGGGGTAAGATGATCAATCTTCACTTAGAAAGACAAATGGGATGGACATTGGAAGTTGGAGAAAACAAGTAACAGGACAGGTGGCTACCACAGAGGGCCTCTGAAAGACTCTACTCAGCAGTGTATCAAAGCAGATGCTGACACTCATAACAAAACTTTGGTCAGAGTGCAGAAAATCTTAGGAAAGAACAGGGAGATAGTAAGACCTGGAGGGGATAGGGCTTCCCCAAGGAGAGCAACAGAACCCAAATATCTGGGCACAGGTACTGAGACTGATACTCCAACCAACAACTATTCATGGATATAAATAGAACCCCTGCTCAGAGGTAGTCCATGGCAGCTCAGTATCCACATGGGTTCCCTAGTAAGAGGAACAAGGACTGTTTCTGACATGAACTCAATGACTAGCGCTTTGACATTCCCCCACCTCCTGAGTGAGGAACAACCTTGGTAGGCCACAGAGGAAGACATTGCAGCCAGTCCTGAAGAGACCTGATAAATTAGGATGAGATGTAAGGGGAGGAGAACATCCCCTATTGGTGGACTTAGAGAGGGGAAGGGAAGAGATGAGGGAGGGTGTGTGGGCTTGGGAGGGAATCAAGAATGGGGCTACAGCTGTGATACAAAGTAAATAAACTGTAACTAATATAAAAAAATAAAAATTTAATTAAAAACAAAAACAAAAACGAAAGGATTCTGTGTTCTTAAATTTTCCCATTGTCTTTTTAAAACATGTTCAGTATATATAATGTTACATGTAAGTATGTTTTCAATCCTGACTACTTTAAAATAACAGCCAAGTTATTGAATACCATCATGGTATTTTGAAAAAATCTGTTTTGGCAGATTCCCTTTCTCTTTTACCCACTGTCCTGCCTTCACACCATTTTCTTTTTTCTTTTTTTTTTTAAATATACATCTTTATTCAAAAATGATAATTGTCTTAAAATCGTTATAGTACTATAAATGAAAAACAAAACAACCATAATGGCTCCATTCTTTTTTTTAATTTTTTTTAATTTTATTTTTTTCTTATCAGTTACATTTTATTAACTCTGTATTCCAGCCGTATCCCACTCCCTCATTCCCTCCCAATCCCACTCTCCCTCCCTCATCTCCACCGTGTCCCCTTCCAAGTCCACTGATAGGTGGGGGGGACCTCCTCCCCATTCATCCGATTGTAATTCCCTACATTCTATTGTCTTTCACTGTCCATATGTCTGTCCTCTTGTACTCCAGCCATTTCCTGAGAATCTTTCTTTTAATCACTTAGAAATGCTTTGGGCCTTTATTCATATGTATAACTATTCATAAACATTTATGTATATATTACAGACTAAAACCCACGTGGAAGAAAGAACACAATTTTTTTTGTTTGTTTTCTTTCATTTTATTTTGTCTTTTCAATAATGGACTGCCTCACATAATGTTGCATTTTCTAGATTTATATATTTTCTTGCTAATTTTTAAATTGATTTTTTTCTTTACTGCAGAATAAAATTCCATCATTCCATTATATTTTCAGTATACATTCCCTTGTCAATGGACTTTAGGATAACTCCACTTCTTTATTATTGGAAGTTGGACATGGGTGTGAAGTAACTCAGATCAGGTATGAAGTCATTTGTATATATGCCAGAAATGATGTGGCTGTATAATCTGTCAACTTCATTTTTAATTTTTGAGAAAAATATATTCTGATTTTTATGAAATCTGTAGTCTTTTACTCTTCTTTCTATGAGGGTTCCTCTCCTTTTTTTCACACAATTAGCATTTGTTAGATTTCTTCTTTTAAATTTTTATTTTATTTTTATTAATTACAGTTTATTTTCTTTGTATCCTAGCTCTAGCCCCCTTCCAAATCCTCTTCCTCTCTCACCCTCCCTCTTCTTCTCCTATACCCCTTCTCCAGTCCAATGATGGGGGAGGTCCTCCTCCCCTTCCGTCAGACCCTAGTCTATCTGGTCTCATGAAGACTGGCTTCTTTGTCTTCCTCTGTGGACTGGTAAGGCTGCTCCCCCATCAGGTGGGTTTCAAAGAGCCAGCCCATGAGATCATGTCAGAGACAGTCCCTGTTCCTATTACAGGGAACCCTCTTGGACACTGACCTGCTATTGGCTACTTCTGTGCAGGGGTTCCAAGTTATCTCCCTGCATGGTCCTTGTTTGGAGTATCAGTCTCAGAAAAGGCCCCTGTGCCCATATTTTTTGGATCTGTTGATCTCCTTGTGGACTCCTGTCCCCTCCAGGTCTTTCTATCTCCCCCTTCTTTCATAAGATTCCCTGCATTCTTCCCACATTTTGGCTATGGATCTCAGTATATGTTTTGATATCCTGCTGGGTTGAGTCTTTCAGAGGCCCTCTGTGGTAGGATCCTGTCCTTTTCCCTGTTTTCTTCCTCTTTCCATGTTCATCTCGTTTGCCTTTCTGAATGAAGATTGAGCATCTTACCCAGGTTGCCATTCTGACTAGTGATTTGTCTCAGGATTAATTTTACCTTTGCATTTCTATGACAGGATTTCTCTTTTGAGCCTTTGTTCTATGCATTAGCCTTTCATTAACTTATTGGTTAACAAGCAGGTGTTTTGTTTGTTTGTTTGGTTTGGTTTGGTTGTTTGGTTACTTGGTTTCAGTGTTTTAAATAAATACAAACAGGTAGAATAATAAAACATAATAGAATGCTTGGATATGAACTGGAAGAATCATGGCCACCTTTTTGACAATAGTGTCAAAGTGTACAGGGATCTAGGACATTTTTGACATTAGCTCTCAGTAGTTATTGTCACCAAGTATTTTTTTTTATCTGACAGATATGTATAGAATATTTTCCATCATTTACATACAGACATTCTTCTTTTCCTCTTTAGTTCCTACATTCATGGTAATATGAAAGTAAATCTTGTACTAGATTATAGGACCCTTTAGACTTATATAAAGCAATACATTAAGGTGGGAACTGAAGAACTCAATGAAGAAATAGAGGATACCTCTTCAAGTTTTATTCAGTTAAATTCATTTTATGCTTTCTTTCCAAGATATTATAGGTTATTTATAAGAAATGCAAGAAAAATATTACAAAATTCTAAAACAGACTTTCAAAATTATCTACAAGAACAAAAATTGCTTTTAACCCCAGAGCCATCTCTCCAGCCCCAGAACATTGACCAAAATAGATTATGGTGGTCAGTGAAAGGTTGTGTTTGACATATAATATGGAACTATGCTAAACACAATATTCCCAAATCATATCCAAGTAAGCCAGTGATCATATACCCACAGGAAAATACCTGTGGATATATAAATATATAAATATATATATATATATATATATATATATATATATATATATATATATATAAAACAAAATATGAAATATTTTGTTAACATTGTGGTTTTGTTTGTTTTATTTTATTATCACTGAAAATTGAACCTAGTGCATTCATTGTACCTTTTATCATTAACAGCTCTTTCACCAGCCCCATTTTACTTTCTATTTTGAAATATGGTCTTACTGAATTATCCAGGCTGTCCTTGAACTTATTCTATAGCCCAAGCACAGTCTAGGCTTGGGCTTGCCATTATCCCATCTCTTCATCCCAACTTTTGCCAATTTAATCAACAGTATCTAGGCTTTGGGCATTTGAGAAAGTATACCTTGAAGACCTTACAATTTCTAATTTCTAGGAAGTATATAATTTTTGCTAGGAAGCATGAATTACATGCTCTTAGAGAAGCTTTATGAGTATAATGGGCTAAATCATACAATGATGCATATCTCCATGTAGAAAAATTTCAGTCTATAGAGTCATATGGTGATAACAGAGAATCTGATTGTACTATAAATTATAACCAGAATTCGTAGAAAGAAAGCAACAATCATAATTCTAGATTTATAAAGTTTCCTGAACAGGCTTAGTTTACTACCAGACTTGTATAAAAATCTATTCATTGCTCATGCAAGCTCAGAGATGAAAATCATGTTCAAATAGATATCTTCTGCTTTGATCCAGCAGTTCCTGGATCCCAGAAATCACCCTTTTGGTGTTGTAGATCCACTATCTGCTCTCAACATAAAAACTTTAAAATCCTGATGTCAGTATGATATTTACACCCTACTAGCACTGATCTTAGACTTCTCAGACTACATTATGCATTCAATAAACATTTTTTTGTTTTGCTTTGCACACCCAGACTGTAGCATTTTGCTATAGCTAGAAGCCTGCTGAAACACAATCCCTCTGCAGTAATGACAAAGAGCACAAAGGTTGGAATTTCTGATTTCTTCTAAGGTCTTTCAGTAACCTAACTGATCATGCCTTGTTTGAGTGGATACAGAGGAGAAGTAGTGCACTTACTAAGAATTCAATGAAAGAAGATACAGGAAACACTGATCATGTTCCCATATTTGCTTAAACTGTAGCAAGCAAAGTTCTGACTCAGGTAACAGCACTCCAACGCTTTCAAGTGACACGAAAATGGAAAATCTTTTCGGAAGGTCACTTGGAAGACTGAGACAGCATTCCTAGGGAAGACTTTTATTAGAGTCTTATAACTAATATAACAAATGCCTACAAACTGGGTGTTTTTACCACAACTGAAATTACATTTTCCATAGTTCCACACATACAATCTGCAGTCAAGGTGATCACATGTCACATTTCCTCTAAAGGTTCCAAAGGTGGCTCCTCTTTTAGATACTGATGATTCGAGGTGTTACTTCTGTGGAAACATGGCTCCAGTATTTGCCTCCCTCTCACTGGGACCTCTTCTTTCCCTCTCTCTCTCTTTCTCTGTGTGTGTGTTTGTGTGTGTGTTTTCCAAGCTATCAATAGTAAATAAGAATATTTTCCTGGAGATATCCTCAGTTCCAATGCCTGAATCCATATAGTGGCTTGTGTTGTAATCTTGGCTCTGGCAAGTTTGCAAGTTACAGATTCTTAAGAAATGCCAGCAAACTAGTTTAGCCAATTGGTATACTCTAAGCCAGTGAAAGATCCCACTTCAATACTAATGTCAATGACACCAGAGAAATGACACTTGAAGTTGGCCCATGTTTCCTCTCACACAGGCTCACATGTGCATACATACCCTAAACCACATGTGCACAATATAAATATGAATACACACATGAATAAATAAGGATAATTGATATTGGAGCTAGGACACACTGAAATGAGCCACAGTGATCAAATCTGGAGATTGACAACTTAAGTAAGCCTGTGGATACCCTTGACTTAGCTTAATCTCCTATGTGCTATAAAATTCCTGCTACTATTCAACACGACAAACAGAAAGAGTGAAAAGCTTGAGATGAAGGTATGGGATGATCCATTGTCTCATGAGAGCTTGTCCTTCTGGATGACATCTTGCTTTTCACATGACAGAAACCTCGAGTGTCATTGCTAAAGGCCTCAGAGAAGAAGATTTAGGGATTCTAAGGCCTTTCTTTTCAACATCACTATATTAGGCTCCAACATATGGATTTTGATGGGACAATGATATGTAGTCCATTGTCACTTTTCCCATTAATAGTCACATTTACAAACTTTAGGTGAAAAACTGCATATAAATGCATATATATACATATGCAAGCAGAGACATACAAACATACATACACATATAAATACACATATACACACATATACACATATGTATATCTGTATATATATGTGTATGTATGTTTGTATGTCTCTGCTTGCATATGTATTTTGGGTGCAGCACTTCCCATCAAGCACTATAATCACAGCACCCCGAACATGCTGAATGTGTGGGCAGAGCATTCTTGCCAACTCTGTCTTATGTGGTGAATTTCTGCTTCTCCAAGGTCATTCATAGAGAACATTGCTGGACTTCCTGGAGTAGAGTGTCAGTGCCTGGCATCTCTTAGGTACACAAAAGCCTAAGAAAGTTACAGATATTTATATAATTTCAGTAAACGTTGAGATTTTGTTGTTTGCAGACACTCAGGATATTGATCTAAATGACAGTTTACTGTCTTTTTTGGTATATTTGTTTGTAGGCATTGAAGGGTGAGAGTAAACAGAAAGTGCTGTATAGATGTGTGAAACTGTCAAAGATAGAACATAAAAAATAAGAAAATGCAGTAAAACTCAACCCAAAATTAGATGGAATAACCTATAGTAGTATTTCTGCCAAGAATCTATAAAAAATTTGTGAAAGCAAGTTATAAAATGTTTACTCCATTTGGATACATAAAGCAATGTTATATTTTTACTAACAACAGAAAAATTACTAAGGGAATTGGATTCATTACTCTTAATTACTAACTGACTTCACAATTTTGGAAAGTATAAGTGATATTTCTAACTACTATTTCAGTTTCAACTCTCTAGGAAAGCTTATAAGTTAGGAAAAGCTGGAATATTTTTGATAGCCTAATATATATAAGCAAAAAAATCACCAGCAAAATAAATGTACAGCTTTAATGAAATAAATAAAACCTTTGCAGTTCATTATCATTCTCATCTTCTTTCCAAACTGCTTATGACAGATCTTCTATCAAACATAAAATCTTGCAATTTTGTGACTTTTCTGACTCTGCTAAATTGAGATTTCCATCCTATTTTAATGAATGCACCTTCCCACCATTTTATCGACCCTGCATGTAGATAAAAGTAAGAATCGGCAGGAAAACTGATAGATCAGATAGTAAACAGGTTTGCATGTTTTTGGTAAGGAATGGTCACGAACTCTTGTTAAAAATATGAGATAGTGGCCGTCCATGGTAGAACAGGGAAGAAAGAGCTTTTCTAATGAGAAGCATCAATGGATTTTGTGATGCAACTTTTTGTCTAATATGCTCCAGGATATATTACTGACGCTTTGCCTCTGTTCCAAAAAAAAAAAAAAAAAAAAAAAAAAAAGAATTTTTACTGTAGCAGATTAGGCCTTGGGGAAGGAAGGTTCAGTTTCTTTTCAAATTATGTGTTTCAGGCCTGATTATGAAAAGTAATTGTAGTCTGGAAGTACAGCTGAGCTAACTCAGCTGTTTTAACACAGCCCTTTGACCTCAGATTATGTGCAACCATTTGGAATGTGGTGTTTTTTAATTACAAGGAGTAAAAACAGGTATCAGGTGTTACTGTCTTTTGCCAGGGAATGTGGTAGAAATCTGATTCCAGATTTTCCCTCGTGTCAGTGCAAGTAGCTGGAGGTTATGTTAACATTGCAAGTTAGCAGTGTCTGTAAATCTATGATTCGGGAAGTGATTTGTTTCCCTTGTTATAATCTGCATTTAATACTCTCATTGGAACTGTCAACTAAGAGGATTCATGACAAGTTTTATGTGGTTTGCTTTCTTATACAAGAAGATGCAACAGTTTCGGGTTATTTTTCCTTCCCAGTCTTTGATCTCTCTAATTTTCACAACAATTTCTCCTGACTTTGTATTGAAGAACATCTACGATATTCTGCTTGAATTTTTGTTTGTTTGGTTTGTTGGGTATTTTAAGACAAAGTATTCTAACTACTGGCTGGCCTGTAATGCACTTTATAGACAATTTGACCTAAAAGACTTAGTGATCTCAGTGCTATGGTTAAGGGTGTGTACTGACATACCACATCTTATTACTTTTTAAAAAATAAATGTTGGATTCGGCAAGATGGCGGCGCTAGGACAACTCTTGTTCTGACCAGCAGCACAGCAGGATCGGCACAGTGACCAGCAGTCAGAACTCACGGCCCTAAAACACAAGTGATTGTGTTTCCCAGGTGAGAGGACACCCCAAGGTGGAGGATTCAATCAGCTTTCACTCACCCAGCTAAACCACAGAAGAGATCCTGGTTCCACCGGGCGCTTGGTCACCAGGCCAGAGCTACATAGCAGCGTGCTCTGATCACTGTGCCAGACTGAACTGTGGGCAGCACAACATCAGAGATTGAGATTTCCAGTTGAGTGATAACCCCATGTGCAGGACACGATTGGGACCGACCTTAGGTCACCCAGACATCCCCTGGAAAAGACTTGGGGTTCCACTGGTGCCCAGGAACCAGCCCAGAGACAGAGCATGAGACCCAGGTGCCAGCACAGAGTCCTGCCTGCACCTGACTTGCTGCCCCAGATAGAACTGTTGGCCCCAGGGAATCGGAAAATGAGTTTCTCTGTCAGGTGCAAACCCACAGGGAGGGAAACGGCTGGTCTGATGTCAGAGCACTCAGCTGATACCACCACCCCAAAAAGATCTCTGGAAAAATTACCCAGTTTCAGCAGATGCCCAGGCACCCAATCCCCAGGAAGGCAGAAAGGGAGACCCACATAAGTCTGTGCCTGTGGGTTCTACTCGCCATCACAGACAGAATGGCTGTCCCCAAAGCAAAGACTGGGTGTCCCTGGCAGGAGGAAACCCCACAGCGGGGGGATCATCAGGTCCAATGCTCAGGACACCAAGCTCCAAAAGACTTTCTGGATTCACACAGACTCTAGGCTCTAGCCTTCTACTGCAAGCATGAGCACTGTGCTCACCCGCCATTATTGAGTACCGACAGGGCACTGGGACACACAGCCTCATCCTCAGACAAGCAAAAGCCAGAGAGCCATTATAGCAGCCCTCAGATACTGCTCCAAGGATCAACCAGTTATCCCTAGCTAAACTGACAAAACTGTGGGAATCCCTGGTTCTTCAAGAGGGCTGCACCCAACAATTACACCTTAAGAGCAACAGCTGCTGCTCACTAATTCAAAACAAGAAATCCAGCAGCAGGGTAGCCATCACCAGGACCTCTCCTGATGAGAGGAGAGCCTTCCTGAACATCACAGTTTACCATACAGCTCCATACACCTGAAGTGAACTGTGACAATTCCTGAGAAGCACCACCATTCAGTTGACCATACCCAAAAAATAGAGGAGAACTTCAGAACCCCGCCAAGTGGATTCTCCCCACCCCAGGACCCAGCAGGCACCAGAAATTAACAGATAACACCTGAGACAGAGAGATGGGTAGAGGCCAGTGAAAAGGCACAACCAACAAAAGGCAAAGCAATATAGCATCCCCAGAACCCAGTTATCCAGAGGCAAGTAGCCCTGGACACCCTAACATAAGTGAAATTCAAGAAGATGACCTTACATATGTGCTTATAAACAGGTTAATGGAGGAAGCAAATAAAATGCATAAAGATCTAGGGGAAGATATAATAAAACCGATTATGGTCATCTGTAAAGAAATGTATGAAGATGCAGCCAAACAGCTTGTGGCATTCAGAGAGGAAATGATTAAATCACTGAAAGAAATAAAAGAAATAGAGGAATGTTCAAACAAACAGCTGAAGGAATTGAAGGAGAAACAGGAAAATATAGTCAGACAGGTGAAGGAAATCAACAAAACAGCTCAAGATCTAAAGATAGAACTGGAAAAATTAAAGAAAACACAAACGGAGGAAATCATGGAGAGGGAGAACCTAAAAAGGAAACCGGAACTACAGGGGGAAGCATAAGCAATAGACTACAAGAGATGGAAGAAAGAATCTCAGATGTGGAAGATACAATGGAAGAAATCAATGTATCCATCAAAGAAAATAATAAATCTAAAAAATTCCTGACACAAACCATCCAAGAAATCCAAGACAACATAAAAAAGACAAAACCTAAGAATAATAGGAATAGAGGAAAAAGAAGATTCCCTTCTCCAAGGACCAGAAATTTTGTTCAACAAAATCACTGAAGAAAATTTCCACAACTTAAAGGGGAGGCCTATAAGAATACAAAAGGCCTACAGAACACTCAATAAATTAGACCAGAAAGGAAAATCCTCCCATCACATAATATTCAAAACAGTAAGTATACAGAAAAAAGAAAAAATACTAAAAGCTGCAAGGGAAAAAAAGGCCAAGTAACATATACTGGCAAACCCAGTATATGAGAATCACACCTGACTTCTCAGCAGAAACTATGAAAGCCAGAAGAGCCTGGACCGATATCATACAGACACTAAAAGAACACAGATGTCAGCCTAGGCTACTGTACCCAGCAAAAGTCTCAGTCCTCAATGACAGAGAAAACAACATATTCAATGACAAAAACAAATTTCAACAATACCTACACACAATACCTACACACAGAAGATACTAGAAGGAAAAATACAACCCAAGAAATCTAACTACTTTCAACAAAACACAGGAATAAAATAACCTCACTACAGCAAAACCAAAAGTAACCAAACACACAAACACACTACCATAGCCAACATCCATATCGAAGGATCTAACAGCCACTGGTCATTAATCTCTCTCAACATCAATGGACTCAATTCTCCAAAGAAAAGATACAGACTAATAGAATGGATGCATAAAGAAGACCCAGAAATCTGTTGCATACAAGAAACACATCTAAATCACAAAGATAGATATTACCTGAGAGTAAAGGGCTGGAAGACAGTTTTCCAAGCAAATGGGCCCAAGGAGCAAGCAGGAGTAGCCATTCTAATATCTAATAAAATAGATTTTCAACCAAAATTAATCAAAAGAGATAGAGAAGGACACTTCATACTCATCAAGGGAAAAATCCACCAGGAAGATATCACAATCCTGAACATCTATGCCCCAAATGAAAGGCAACCACATTTGTAAAAGAAACTTTAATAAAACTAAAACCACACATAGACCCCCACACATTAATAGTGGGATACTTTAACACCCTACTCTCCACAAAGGACAGGTCAACTAAACAGAAACATAAAGAAACAATAACTCTGATAGTGGTCATGAATCAAATAGACCTCACAGACATCTACAGAACCTTTCACCCAAACACAAAAGAATTTACCTTCTTCTTAGCACCTCATGGAACCTTCTCCAAAATAGACCATATAGTTGGTCACAAAGCAAGACTCAACAGATACAAGAAGACTGAAATAATCCCTTGTATCTTGTCTGATCATCATGGAATAAAGCTGGACCTCAATGACAAAAATAGCAAAAGACCTACACACACACGGAAATTGAACAACTTGCTACTAAATGACAGCTGGGTCAGAGAAGAAATAAAGAAAGAAATTAAAGTCTTCCTAGAACTCAATGAAATTGAAGGCACAACATAACCAAACTTGTGGGACACAATGAAAGCAGTGCTAAGAGGAAAGTTCATAGCAATATGTGCCTTTAAGAAGAGATTCGAAACATTTCATGCAAGCAACTTAATGGCTCACTCAAAATCCCAAGGAAAAAAAAAAAAGAAGCAGACACACCAAAGAGGAGTATAAGGCTGGAAATAATCAAACTCAGGGCTGAAAACAAGAAATTAGACACAAAATAATTCAAAGAATCAATGAAACCAAAAGCTGGTTCTTTGAGAAAATCAACAAGATATACAAACTCACTAAAATGCAGAGAGAAACTATCCAAATCAACAAAAACAGAAAGGAAAATTTGGACATTACCACAGACACTGAAGAAATTCAAACAATAATTGGGTCTTACTTCATAAGTCTATATGCCACAGAATTTGAAAATATAAATGAAATGGACAATTTTCTAGACCGATTCTACATGCCAAAACTGAATCAAGACTAGGTAAACCAATTAAATAGTCCTATATCCTGTAAGGAAATAGAAGCTGTCATCAAAAGTCTACCATGCAAAAAAAGCCTAGGTCCAGATGGTTTCAGCGCCGAATTCTACCAGACCTTCAAGGAAGAGCTAACACCAATATTCTTCAAACTATTCAACAAGATAGAAACAGAAGAAACAGAAACACTACCAAACTCATTCTATGAAGCCACAGTCACCTTGGTACCTAAACCTCACAAATACCCAACAAATAAAGAGAATTTCAGACCAATCTCCCTCATGAACACTGATGCAAAAATACTCAACAAAATACTTGCAAACCAAATACAAGAACACATCAACGATATCATCCACTACGACCAAGTAGGCTTCATTCCAGGCATGCAGGGGTGGTTCAATATATGGAAATCCATTAATTTGATCCACCAAATAAACAATTTGAAGGAGAAAAAACACATTATCATCTCCTTAGGTGCTGAAAAGGCATTTGACAAAATCCAACATCCATTCATGCTTAAAGTATTGGAGAGATCAGGGATACATGGCACATACCTGAACATAGTAAAGGCAAAATACAGCAAACCTATACCCAATGTAAAACTCAATGGAGAGAAACTTAAATAATTCCCACTGAAATCAGGGACAAGGCAAGGCTGCCCACTTTCTCCATATCTTTTCAAAATTGTTCTTGAAGTCCTTGATAGAGCAATAAGACAATTGAAGGAGATCAAGGGGATACAAATTAGAAAGGAAGAAGTCAAAGTATCACTGTTTGAAGATGAAATGAGAGTATACATGAGTGACACCAAAAATTCTACCAGAGAACTCCTACAGCTGATAAACACCTTCAGCAAAGTGGCCGGATACAAAAGTAACTTAAAAAAATCAGTAGCCCTCCTGTATACAAAAGACAAAAGGGCTGAGAAAGAAATTAGGGAAACAACACCATTCACAATAGCCACAAAGGAAATAAAGTACCTTGGTGTGAACCTAACCAAGCAAGTGAAAGACTTGTATGACAAAAAATTCAAGTCTCTGAAAAAAGAATTAGAATAAGATATCAGAAGATGGAAAGATCTCCCATGTTCATGGCTTGGCAGGATTAATATAGTAAAAATGGCCATCTTACCAAAAGCAACCTACAGATTTAATGCAATTCCCATCAAAGTACCAGCACCATTCTTTACAGACCTTGAAAGAAAAATTCTCACCTTCATATGAAACAACAAGAAACCCAGAAATGACAATTCTCTACTGTAAAAGATCTTTAGGAGTTATCTCCATCCCTGATTTCAAGCTGTACTATAGAGCAACAGTTATAAAAATTGCATGGTACTGGCATAGAAACAGACTGGTGGATCAATGGAATCGAATAGAAGACCCTGACATAAATCCACACACTTATGGACACCTGATTTTTGACAAAGATGCCAAAACCATGCAATGGAAAAAAGACAGCATCTTTAACAAATGCAGCTAGTCTAACTGGATATCTACATGTATAAAAATGCAAATAGATCCATACTTATCACCCTGCACAAAACTAAACTCCAAGTGGATCAAAGACCTCAACGTAAAACCACACACCCTAAACCGTTTAGAAGAAAAAGTAGGGAAGAACCTTGAATTCATTGGCATGGGAAACAACTTCCTGAAGAGAACACCAACAGCACAGGCTCTAAGAACAACAATCAATAAATGGGACCTCATAAAACTGAAAAGCGTCTGTAAAGCAAAGGACAATGTCATCAGAACAAAACGACAGCCTACAGATTGGGAAAGGATCTTCACCAACCCTTTATCTGACAGAGGGCTAATATCCAGTATATATAAAGAACTAAAGAAGCTGAAAAGCAAAAAAAAAAAAAAAAAAAAACACAAGTAATCCAATTAAAAAATCGAGTACAGAGCTAAACAGAGAATTCTCAATAGAGGAATACCAAATGGCAGAAAAACAGTGAAAGAAATGCTTAATCTCATTAGCCATCAGGAAAATGCAAATCAAAACAACCCTAAGATTCCACCTTACACCCATCAGAATGGCTAAGATCAAAAACTCAAGAGACAACACATGCTGGAGAAGGAGTGGAGAAAGCAGAACCCTCCTCCACGGCTGGTGGGAATGTAAACTTTACAACCACTCTGGAAATCAATCTGGCGCTTTCTCAGACAACTAGGAATAGTGCTTCCTCAAGATCCAGCTACACCACTGCTAGGCATATACCCAAAAGAGTCCCAAGTACACAATAAGGACATTTGGTCAACCATGTTTGTAGGAGCCTTATTTGTAATAGCCAGAAGCTGGAAACAGCCCAGATGCCCCTCGGTGGAGGAATAGATGCACAAATTGTGGTATATCTACACAATGGAATATTACTCAGCAACAAAAAACAAAGAAATCATGAAATTTGCAGGTAAATGGTGGGATCTGGAAAAGATCATCCTGAGTGAGCTATCCCAGAAGCAGAGAGATACACACGGTATATACTCACTCATATAGACATATAATATAGAATAAACCTGCTAAAATCTGTACACCTAAAGAAACTAATCAAGAGGGAGGACTCTTGCTAAAATGCTCAATTCCTATCCAGATAGGCAAAGAAGATGGACATCAGAAGAAGGAGAAAAGAGCGAACAAATCAGGAGACTGACACAGAGGACCTCTGAAACACTCTGCCCTGCAGACTATCAATGCAGATGCTGAGACTTATGGGCAACCTTTCGGCAGAATGCAGGGAATCTTAGGAAAGAAGTGGGAAACAGTAAGGTCTGGAGAGGACAGGAACTCCACAAGGAGAGCAACAGAACCAAAAAATCTGAGCACAGGGGTCTTTCCTGAGACTGATATTCTAACCAAAGACTATGCATGGAGATAACCTAAGACCCCTGCACAGATGTAGCCCATGGCAGTTCAGTATCTTAGTGGGCTCCATTGTAATAGGAATAGGGACTGTCTCTGATATGAACTGATTGGTCTGCTCTTTAATTATCTCCCTCTGAAGGGGAAGCAGCATTATCAGGCCACAGAAGAAGACACTGCAGCCACTCCTGATGAGACCAAATTGACTAGGATCAGAAGGAAAAGAAGACATCCCCTATCCATAGACTTGGGGAGGGCCATGCATGTAGATGGTGGAGGAAGGGAGGGATTGGGATGGGAGGAGGGAGGGAACCACAGGGGGGATACAAAGTGAATAAAATTTAATTAATAAAGAATTAAAAATATTTCAAATTAAAAAATAAAATAAAATAAATGTCTACTGTCAGCTTTCAAATGTGCCCTATGTACTAGATTGTCATTTTCTATATTGTGCCACTCAGATCACAAAGGTGCCTTGTATTACTATTGAGGGGAAGGAAACTGTGACCATTATCTTACATTTGCAATGAAAAGAAGAGAGGACAATGACCTCTTAGTTAGCTCTGCCCCTGGCATGTTCCAGACTCTCCAGACTTATGATGTATTAAAATGCCACTATTCCTTACTTGGCAGCAAATTAAGAATGTTCTCCACCTAAACGTCAGAATCATTGTAAAAGACTCCAGATAGTGGAGCACGGCTCAGACATAGTAGATGATAAACAGACTTTAAAGATAAAGACAGCATAGCAGAAAAAGGAATGAGATTGATAAATTAATAAAACACCTCCAGCATGGTATTAGTTTCTTCCCTCCATGCACTAAAATTTCTTAGTCTTTTTTTTTTTTTTGTTTGTTTGCTTATGTCTGTTTTCTTTTCCTCCTCTTCTTCTATCTCTCTCTATTTCTCCCTCTCTTTTCATTATGTATTCTGGCTGATCTAGTGACAGGATTCTCTGGGTTCAGGTGTTAGTGCCACAACTGGATTACTGGATAGTTATGCCCTCAGGCTGTCTCACTGTGAGAACTGCACACACATGTACTTTCCTGGGGTTTGTCAGTTATATTTATAGTTCCTTATGACCAGAAAACATAAAGTAAACAGTTTGCAACTATATTTACGATAGAAATAAGTATTATGACATATAACATAATAACATATAACATATGTTATTATGACATTGTAAACGTTTTCATGAAGAGAAATGAATTACATGAAATGAGATTAATTTCCATATAAGAATTATCATATGAAGCATTAAGACATGCGCTCCACAGGGCAAGTTTATGTTACCGAAAGAAACAGAGAGCATATGTTCCTTCCATTTGCTTTAAGGAAAAATATTACTTTTGATCCAGTTGTGTAAAAGTTTCAGTAAATAGTATTTTCACTGAAGAAATGTTCGACATGATTTGAGTAAGGAAATAGCTCTTTTAGGACATATTCATGCATGATTGGTCTTGATTGATTGTTCTGTTGAAAGCCACAGTAGTAGGTTTTATTGACAAACTAAACATCATAAGTTGCTCATGGCTGAGTGTGGTTGTGGTGTTGAAAAGGGCATTTTTGAATGTAATTAAAAAGAAAAGGAGAAAATGAAAAAAGAAGCTGTAATTCCTTAAATTGCTAGTTTTCACAGACTCAAAATACTCAGCCTATTCAGAGACTTCAGCAGGGTATCGAAGCAGATAAGGGTATTGAAGAGACTGATAACCAAACTTTGGGCAGAATGCAGGGAATCTTCTGAAAGAAAGGGGAGATAGAAAGACCTGGAGGGGACAGGAGCTCCACATGGAGAGCAACAGAATAAAAAAATCTGGGCACAGGGGTCTTTTCTGCGACTGATACTCCAACCAAGGACCATTCATGGAGATAACCTAGAACCCTAGCAAAGATGTATTCCAATGCAGCTCGGTGTCCAAGTGGGATCCTTAGTAAGGGGAATAGAGGCTGTCTCTGACATGAACTCATTGCCTGCTCTTTGATTACCTGCCCCTGGTAAAGACCCCCTGGTCTTATTAAGCCACAAAGAAAGAGGATCTACACAGTCCTGATGAGACCTGATAGAGTAGGGTCATATGGAAGGGGAGGAGGACTTCCTCTATCACTGGATTTGGGGAGGGACATAGGGAAAGAAGAGGAAGGGAGGGTATGGTTGGAAGAGTATAAGGGAGGGGCACCAACCAGGATACAAAGTGAATAAATTGTAATTAAAAATGTATTTAATCAATAAATTTTAAAATGGAATGAGAAATTAAAAATAGGCCTCTGTCTTCTTCATCTTTTTCAATGTAGAGAGTTTGAATATCATTCTCTTTAACATAACTGGATAGGGGCTAGACAGATGGCTTAGGAGTTAAGACACTGTTGCAGAGGACCTTGGTGTAGTTCCCAGCACCCACATGGCAGCTCAAGATGATCTGTATCTTCAGTCCCTGGGGACCTGGCAGTTTTCTGGCCTCTGCAGACACCAGACGTGCATGTGGTGAAATACTTGTGTACAGAAAGCAAAAAGAATGCTTAAAATAACTGGATAAACTAGACTGTGAAAGATCTACAGTACATTATGTTTTGAGAAGAGAGAGAATTAGTTTCAAACCATGATTATAACTGAGTAGATATGTCATAATTGTAAGTAAAATGTCATTTTAAATGGTATTTGTTGGGAATTTGTTTAGTAACAGCTGGAAAATTATGTCAATACTTTTTTTATTTTTTAATTTTTTTTGACTATTTCAATTTATTCACTTTGTATCTCAACTGTAGTCCCTTCCCTCATCCCCTCCCAATCCCACCCTCCCTTCTTCTTCCCCCCTTCCCTCTGACCCTAGCCTATCAGATCGCATCAGTACTGCCTGTACTGTCTTCATCTGTGGCCTGGTAAGGCTGCCTCCCCCCACCTCAGCGGCGAGATTTTTAACTTGTTAGAAATAAAAATACAATTATATCATTTTCTCATTTTCCTTTACTTTCTCCACCCCTGCCATAAACTACCTTGCTTTTTTAAAGATTCATAGGTTCCTTTACTTTAATTGTAGTTATACCTACACACTCGCTCACACACGCACATGCTTACACATATATACTCACACACACACAGAGTAGATTAGAATGACAGAAACCATGAACTTCAACTAGAAAATTCATGTGTGAAATCTTTACTTTCTCTTGGTATTTGCCTAATACAAAAAAAAAAAAAAAAAAAAAAAAAAAAAAAAAAAAAAAAAAAAAAAACAAAAAAAAAAAAAAAAAAAAAAAAAAAAAAAAAAAAAAAAAAAAAAAATGGAAATTTGTACAAAAAAATTTGTAGAAATTCATTACATATTGGATACAATTACCTCATTCTCATCAGTCATGAATATATACTAATATTTATTTACCCTATGCATCATCTTTCAATCTTTGTAACACAAATGGGCCTTCTGTGTTCTTCATTTGCTTTGTCTTCACATAGATGAGGGCTGTGCTTGGCTTATACACTTTCATAGAAACTCATAATAAGGAGGCTATTTCACTTTTGCATTTCTAACAACAGCATTTGCAAGCTGTGTCTCATCATTAGAATCTGTAATCTTGGGATTAAATACCATTCCTAATCTAACATTGCCATATTATGATACAAAGCTTAGTAGAATGACTTTGAAGGAGTTCCTTCCTTCAAAAGAGCTGCCATAACCTTTTTTTTCTTTCCATTTATTTTTACCATCTATCACTCCAGCTCCACTTGTCTCTCATTCATTATTCTAGCAAGCAGAAGGGTTAAACAACACATCAAAAATAAATTCAGACTCATAACTTTCCTTTTTACCATATTACATAATCAAGGCAAACTGAAATTTCTATTTTTATTCTCAATTTTGATTTTAACTTCTATTTTTTTCATGAATTTATGAGATAGCCAATCATATCCCCTATATCTACCACCCAAATATTCCCTTTATTTCCACATATCATTTTTTATTCTTAATAATATAAATGGAATTCCTGTTCTTCACAATTCTCACTGTAGTGTGCATTCTTTCCCTAAGCCGTAAAAACAATAAATTCTTACATTCTATCCTCTCAGCCAAGGCTCATATTAAACTATGCCTGTATATCTTTATACAGAGTCATGTAAATTGGAGGCTAACCCATTCAGTACACCAGAATTATTGTTGATCAAATGGCTTCAGTCTTCAGATTCTTAACTGTATAAATTCTTATATATCTAACAAGACTACTCTATAACAAAATACTTAAATGAAGACACAGAAACCTATTATTAATTTTACATAATTTCATTTTAAGAACCAAAAGTGGAGAACTCACCATTTTGTGGCAATTAAAGAAGAAACATTGGATTTACCATCTGCACCCAAATCTGACTTCAGTAGTAAACTATGACCTGATTCCTTGACTTAAAAAAAAAAAAGTTTATTTATTTTTATATTTATTCTATTTAAATAAAAAAAAATTTTATTTTTTGTGAAGGTATTTTTGAGTTTTTTATGTTTATTCAATTTGAATCCCAATTATAGCTCTCTCCCTCCTTTCCTCCCAGTCCTAACCGCCCCACCTCTTCCCCTTTCCATCCATTGCCTACTCCTCAGAGAAGGTGAGCCCTTACACACGGACATCAACCCACCCCAGCACATCAAGTATCATCAGGACTGAGCATATAACCTTACACCGAGGACAGGCAGGACAGTCCCACCAGAGGAAAGTAATCGAAAACTAGGCAGCAGAGTTAATTTCCCCTGCTCCCCTTGGGACCCACATGAAGATTAAGCTGCTATCGGCTACATCTGCGTAGGGGGCTGGTTCTTGGTTGGTGCTTCAGTTTCCATATGCATCCCTGAGCTCAGGTTAGTTGACTCTGTTGGTCTTCTCGTGGAGTTCTTGTCCCCTTCAGGTCCTTCTGTCCTTCCCTACGCTTTTCCACAAGGCTTCCTGTGCTTTGCCTAGTGTTTGGCTGTGAGTTTCAGCATCTGTTTCAATCTGCTGCTAGGTGAAGCCTCTCAGAAGACAGCCAGGGTAGGCTCTCATCTGTTAGAGTCACCCCACATCCTCCCAAGAGCCTTTCCAGTAGCAGATCTCCAGCTTGTCCAAGAAGTGCACCACCCCCTCGGTTGGTTTCTCTTCTCTCTTCCAGTTCAATTGCCTCCCACCCCAGCTCGCTCTCTATCTGATCTCAAACCTCGTTCCCCTCCACACACCCTCTCCCGCCCAGTTCTCCCTCTTCATCCACTTCTGATGATATCTACATGTCTATTCTACAGTGCCAAAGAAGCTAAATAATAAGGAGCGCCCAAAGGAGGTTGCTTGAATCCCACTCCGAAGGTGAAATACAATTTTATTATTTTTATATATTTTCAAATACTGCTTCCATATATAAAGATTACTTTAACTATTGCTCATCCTATGTATGCCTGTATTATGCCAGTCAAAGGTGACCTGTGTATCATAGAAATTTGATTGCCAGAACTATGTTATAGAAGAAACAATTTTATTCTATAAAAGGATAAATTATGATTTCTATTGTCTAGTTTTTTCTTTTATTTATCTACCATATTTTGAAAATATTTATTTCAGTTTATCATAGGTATTATCCTGATGAGTTAGCAGTCATAATTACTTACATACTCAATTAAAGTATTTGTCCTGTTAAAATATGTAATCGCTCTGAATTCTAAGAGCAAGATGCTATGTATTGGATTTTGCTTCTTTCAGTCCATATTTTTATTATCTTACCACTACGCAAAGTAAGGAGCCATCCAGTTTACAACAAAATTCCCTCTTTGATTTAGCTATTACATCAATAAAAATTAGGAACCATTGAATTTTTCTGTGAGGCCTTTAATTAGATACTCTGTATTTATTACCTCATATTATCTTGAGAAAAATATTTGCTAGATATGAGCAAATTTGAGCAAATTGCTACTTGACTGTTTATGGATTTCTTAAGTTACCATGTGCAAAGCACGTGATTTCTGGTATAGTTTATGCTTTGTGGCTGACTTCTGAGAATGGTATCTTAAAATGACCATTTTGTTTTGTTCTAGCTCCCCTGGAGTAGGAATTAGGAAAGGGTTCAAGTAGATGGTTGATTTTCCATTCACATGATATCACTTGCAGTGTCTGGGTCTAGAAGATAAACTCCCAAGATTGCTTCCTCTTTTGTATGCCATTCACTTTTGTGTTGGAAGTTGTGTGTTGCCTAGAAACACATACTCTCTCTCCTATGGTGTCTAATTCCTCCCAATTTCTCCACTTGTTTTGGGATTCCTGACAACACAGGAAGACAGAGTAATAACAATTACACAGTGAATTTAAGTTTGAAGGATGAGTTTCAATGACCAAATAAGAGGAGTTCACTGTCTCTGAGGCTTGCACAGTGAAACTTTCAAAACATCACAAACATTTGTTCTACTGTCCTGCCACTGAGATCGCTGGGGCTCAAAAGGAGGTTTTACAGGCTTTTCTTTGCTAGAAATGAAACATGTCTCTGAACATGAAGCTAAATTCAAAATGGTTTTAAAATAACAAACTTGGACTATCCTTGTGGGAAGTGTTTCTATTTAATGAAAATTGTACACACAAAAACACTATTTTGTTTCTTTTTGGAGGTTTAATAACTAGAGAGATGTAACTGTGTTCAGATGCTTTAAAGAGACAGGTGTGTCACTGTTGTCCTGCTATACAGGTGGGCTGTTCCATAATAATTATCACAACACTATGATTGCATTATCCTATCTTAAAGACACAGATTAACTGATATATATTATATATATATAATTTTTATTATTGGTTTTATTTTATTAACTCTGTATCCCAGCTGTATCCCCCTCTGCTCCCTCATTCCCTCCCAGTCCCAACCTCCCTTCCTCATCTCCTCCCTGCCCCTTTCCAAGTCCATTGATTGGGGGGGACCTCCTCTTCTTTCATCTGACCCTGTTTTATCAGGTATCTTCAGGACTGGCTGCAAAGTCCTCCTCTGTGGCCTAGCAGGACTGCTCCTCCCTTGGGTGGTGGGGAGGAGGTCAAAGAGCCTGCCATTCTGAGCCTGTCAGAAATAGTTCCTGTTCTGCTTATTTGATATTATTTCTACATTAGTAAAACTGCCGGATGATTCTACCCTACCTTGTAGTAATTTATTAAATATAATTTCAGGTGTTTTAAGATGTGTTTAGAGCACACTTAATAATCTAGTGCCTTGTTTATGAATAACATGAACAGTAGATACTAGGAGACAGAGGCAAATCAAATTATAAGGACCACTAAATAGCGTGGGATGCCATCGGATGGAGCTGTATAGTTTCTTATGTGCCATTCCCTGCCCTAAGGAAGGACTGACTCATCCAACTTACTGCTGGGCCAAATGCCGCTTCTGAACAATTCTACTTCCTAGCCACAAATTAACTTTTCACTGCTTTTTGTCAAATTTTCTTAAGTCTTTACAATATCCTATCACTAGATTTTACTAGTTTTAGAAGCTCCAGCTATTGTCATGATTTATCTAGTCATTCAGTATATAGTATTGCTATGAACTAAGTCCATTTAAAGACTTATGAATACACAGATGCAATATGTGTGTGTTTCATGCCCATGGTATCTTATATTTTCATTATTATAGTAAACTATTAATATTGATATTGAAAGTAAATGTAATTGTTAATTTTTTGCTTTTACTTCTGCCAGCGTTATATAAATTTAAACAAATTCCATCTAATGCTCTTGTTGAAATGGAATACCCACATGTTCTTCATTATTCTCTTATGTGAAATGATAAATGTGGTATAATCAAGGAGCTGACTGCACTCATGATGAGAGACCAAAAGATTAAAAATCAGCAGTTATTATTAAAGTTTAAGGCCTGAACTAGTTAGTTGGGTGTGGTCCAGTAATGCCCTGAGGGGAAGAACCCTTACTGCATTCTTTTTCCACTCACTAGATATACAGTTGCTAGGAAGCTGGCCCATTCCCCCTAGGGAGGGACACCAGATCATTAATGGTTTGGGGACCTTCTTATAGCCAATTAATTCAAAATGCATCATTTTGACTAATAGATGCTTGTGAGGCAAGAATAGCCCCTGTCTTGGGCATGCTGGGAGGGACCAGAATCTTTAAATCACCCAACTAACCTGAGCAGGAGGCTCTCAGCTCTCACTGCTTTGGCGGTGGAGGGTGTGAGCCCAAGTTGCAGCTTGTAATGATTTATAATAAAAAGATCCTCATGTGGTTTGCAACGGACTCGGCTCCTGGTGGTGGTCTTTTGGGGTATTGAGATTTGGGCACAACAATGGTTAATACACTATTACATATATGTTCTATAGTACTGTGAGGTTGCCAGAGCCCAGAGTGGAACAGTACCTGAGTGCGGAGTGAGGATTTAAAATAATTAAAACAAAACACGCTATACACGGGACAGCTTGAGAGGGCTGTCAGTATGACTGAAGCAGCAGCATGGGTTTATTCCAGGGTTCATTTTTTTATACGTAAAGCAAAGACAAGTCACATCAATTTAAAAAGAAAAGATTCATGGAAACGCCCAACTTCCATTTCAAAAACTATCTCCCTATAGAGGATAAAATCCTATTCTAAAACTAATGCCCTAGAGCAGTTATGGTCCAAGATCACACAGACAAGCATTTAAGGAATTTGGAAAACTTTTTTTTTTTTTTTAAAGAATTTGACGAAATTTCCTCCTTTCTTTGTCAAGGTAAAGGCCAAGATGAAAACATAACAATGCAGCTTAAACAGCGGCTCTCCACAGAGGTGATCTATTTTCTGACTCTAGACAAGCCTATACTTAAACTTTGGGATCTAACACTTCCAAGTAGTGTTAAGATTACAATTCAAGGGAGACAGGCTGTTGCTGGATGATCAGGGGTGTAATAGACTTGGGTGGTTCAGGTAGATGCGGGTCCACACTGCTTTTCGCAGCACCAGCAGTTCCAGGTCCTGCAGCCCCGCCTGCAGACACCTGGTCAAGGTGGCTGAGGTAGCTGAAGACTGCCATCCACACCTCCCCATACATGACATGAGCTGCTCCATCATCCAGGGGCAGCGAGTCAAGTGGGAGGCTGATGGGTGGGCGCCGGATCACATGACGCCATCTGGATGCACTTGGGTGGGAACGCAGAGGGTGGGGGTGGGAAATAAAACGAGGTGGGATGCACAGCCCAGGTCCCAGCTGGAATGCCCAGGGTAAATGGAGTCTTAACTCTGAGGACCAAACTGCGTCATCTTAGAAGCAACCCTTATATACAATTTTTTTTTTTTCCTCCTGTGGAAAGATTTGTTTCTAACTAACAAAGTTACTGGGGGGGAAAAATGATTACAATTCAAGGATTTTTGGACTTGTACTGAAAAAAAATAATTGGTTTGTTTTATTATCTTTCAGATTATTTTTTCAGAGAAGTCTGATATTTCCTTAGTTATGAATATAAACAAAAAATCCACACTAACATTCAACATTAACTTCTGTGGCATTAGTATCAGCAGAAATCATGGATAGTATCTTATGTGTGATACATGCTTAGTTATCTTCTAAGGGCATTATCTTGGCAGCTATTATCAATTCACAGTTATTTTGTATGCGCTCAATTTTAGAATCAATGCCTTGTCAGCTTTGGGTAGTTTTACTCATACTTGTTATGCAGAATTTAACTAACAAATCTTACAGACTTCTATTCTGTCAATCCTTATCTTCAAAGCAAGCTATGTATGCTTTAATAAAAATGGTGTTACACTCAGTTTTCGAGCCCCCAAAAGACCTACAGGAGGCCTTTTTCTTACAAGCTCGAGCCGGTTGGCTGCGCTTACAAAGACATTTGGGCAAGCGACCCCTGGCTCCAAGAGATCAAGGTTTTTAAAGGAACAAAAAGAAAAAACGCCAGTGGAGTAGTACAAGCCTTAGCATTACAGGATTGGGTAAGAGGAACAAAACACAAGCAGGCTGGTCTCTAGGGAAGCTGACCTTTAAAATGATTGGTCTATTTTTAGGCGCCAAGACTGATAACCGACCCGACCGGCCTAACTACCTGGAAGACATGTGACCTCTAGTTCTTAGGGGCCTTGTGACTATAGTCATACTCTGAGGCTTATCTGGGTGGGGACTGCTGCTGGCCCATTATCTGAAAGGAATGTGGTCTTGAGATTCTGCCCTAGCCTCTGGGCTAGCCCTCTGCTCTGAAAGGAATGTGGGACTCTGCCCTAGTCTCTGGCTAGCCCTCTGCTCTGAAAGGAATGTGGTCTTGTGATTCTTTCCCAGCCCCAGGAATTAACTCTAACCTTTCAATGGCAACACTATATCCTTGGGAACAATTAATTACAATTCTTCTAGTATACAAATTACAAATGCCTAGCATGTTACAGATATGACCCTGTCTAAATTCATCCCAGAGTTAATGTGATAATTTAGCATAAGCAGCTATAGTTTCCCAACAATCTTTTATTAAAAGGATAACCATTATTTTTTTCCTCAGCACCAGCTTCAATAGCAATCAAAGAAAGAAAAGAATGGGAAGAGGGGACATGAGGGACATCTAGCTTATTTTAGAGGGCTTAGGTTCCAAAGGAGGAGTGATCCTTTCCCAGTGAGCACAGCTGTAGAAGGTAGGAACTATAGCTTGAGACAAAGAGAGAGTCTTGAAAACTTGTGATTATTATGCAATGTAGAGAATGAGAAAAATAAAGGAGTAAGGAAGGGAAGCAGAGAGAGTTGCTGAGAAAGAGAGAGGGGACAGAGAGAGAGAAAGGATGAGAGGCAGTGTAAGGCAGAAGTATCACAGCAGCTGCACATATAGGGGAGCTATGAGTAAGAAAACAAACAAAAATTATATAGATATATATTTGTGTGTGTGCGTGTGTGAAAGGACATAAAATCAAAAGTATGATCTAGAAGAAAGAAAATTGGAAGGAAAAGAAAGGGAAAGTTGGTACTGTCAGAATACAGTGTACACTTATGCTGAAATGACTTCCTGAAGCCCATCACTATGTACAATAGTTATATGTATAAATAAAAATAGAGTGCTTCCTAAGAAGAAGTTTCCTTCAAAAAGATTTTCCAGTGGTTTCACCCAGCATCACACAGACATTTGAGACCCTCTGATCAGGAAAATGAACTTACTGTAAACTCACAGATACCAATAGTATAATATTCCTAGCATGTACTCTTCAATCGTGTTGCATACTTTTCTTTTATTAGGTTTTAAATGCCAGGGCAGATTCAAGCATTTGTGGTTATTTTACTTCATTATTTACTTTACACCGTGTAGCCTAAGTAAAAACCACATTGTATTTTTCAATGTAAACACAAGACTGGCTTCATTTATTCAAGTTGGTTTTCATGATTTCTTTCCTCATTGTTTTATCCGCTAATGTTGAACGACATTTTTATGAAAGAACTTCTAACTATTTGTAAAACTCTCGCTTGGGAAACCTCTGATTCTATGATGAACCTGGTTTCTGCCACCTCTATCCCTTCTATCCTTGTCTCTTTTTTTATCTGTTATGAAGAAGAGGGAGATAGAAAGGCCTGGAGGGGACAGGAACTCCACAAGAACAACAGAGCCAAAATACCTGGGCCCAGGGGTTCCTGCAGTGACAGATACTCCAACCAACAACAATGCATGGAAAGGACCTAGACCCCTTTTTCAAAGAAAGTTCATTGGCTGCTCAGTTTCCAAGTAGGTTCCCTAGTATGAGGTACAGGAACTGTCTATGACATGAACTCAGCGACAGGTTCTTTGATCACTTCCTCTTGCAGTATGCAACCTTGCCAGGCCACAGAGGAAGACAACGCAGCCGGTCCTGATGAGACCTGATAGGCTAGGGTCAAATAAAAGGGGAGGAGGTCCTCCCCTATCAGGATACTAGGGAAAGGGCAGAAGGAGAAGAGGAAGGGTGGGTGGGACTGGGAGGAGATGATGGAGGTTGCTGCAGCAAGGATACAAAGTGAATAAATTGTAATAAATAAATACATAAATAAAATGAAATTAAAAAGAAATTGCTTGTGTTTATTATTTTCTAAAATCAGAACTGTTTGCAAGTTCAGAACCTTAGTGTTTGTAGACATGCATACGAGTTAACTCATCTATTAATGATATTTGAAATTACAGTTTATTCTGAGAGTATCACCAGAACCTGATTGCCACCCTGCAACATTACTGAGCTGAATTCTAAGATTTCAACGAGTGAGTCTTTGGAAAAATATTCAAAACCTTTATGAACAATAACAATTAACATAATTTACATTATAAATTATTGTTTGGATTTAATTTTTTAAACAAGCTGGCTGGCACATTTTGTAAAATAATCTGCATAACCCCTGGGGCTTGGCAGAGACTAAAGCATCAACCAAGTACCATGCATGAACTGGATCAGGACTCCTACACAGATATAGCTGATGGGCAACTCAGGCCTTATGTGGGCTTCCTAGTAAGGGGAGCTGGGACTATGACATGGATTTGTTGCTTACTTTTTGATCACTTCCCCTTGTTGGGGCAGCCATGTCCAGGCCACAGAGGAAGTAGATGTCTCAGTCATGACACAATTTGATGTGCTGGGCTGGGTTGGTAATGGGGATTACCCTTTTCTGAGAAGTAAGGGGTTACGGAAAAGAGGAAGGGAGGGTGGGACCAAGAGAAGAGGAAAGAAGAGGAGACTATAATCGGGATGTGAAGTGAATCAATTTTAACAAATAAACCTGTTTTTAAAATTTTAGGTAAAATTCTTATAAACATTTGGAGTTAAGAATCTCTAATTTAATTCACTTTTAAAATTCATTACCCCTTTTTAGGAAATGAAGGTGACGGAATGCTCAGTTAATTTGAAGTCTTGAAATTATACTTTAGTTCTGAGGAAACTTCTAAAAATGTTATAGATGTAAATAATTTATTAAGAAAGGCTTATTTATTTCTTATTCATAGTGTTCAAGATCTCCTTAGCCACAGGATTATTCAAACTGAAGGAAATGTAAACAGTGTTGTTGAACTATTCCACGCCTCTGGGGATTTTGTTCAACATATTAGTGTCAGAAGAAAAGGGAAGTTTTATTCTCTTAAATATTGAGGTTGTTCTTCTGATAGTTTATTGAAATTTTTATTTAAGGTATGTATCTACTTAAGTTAATGGCATTCACAGGTATAAATCAGAACATTCTTAAAATGTATTGGTAATATCTAACATCCTTTATCTACTCTAACCGATTCAGGTTGAGTTTACCTTTAAATTTCCACATGCATGCAGCAGTTGTCTTTCTGTGTGTCTAGCTCATGTCACCTAACACCATGTCAGCCTGCTCAATTAGATTTGCAATGAATGAAAGGCCACAATTATTTCTTATAGCAGAACATTTTCCCACTGTGAATACATACTTTTTTTAATCCATTCATCCACCGAAGAGTATCTAGCATCAGTCAGTGTCTTAGCTAGATGTTGTCATAATGAACACAGACAGATATAAGACATATATTTATTGCAGAGGCATTTGGTATATAAAGCCAAAAGTGGGGTAGCTAAGTCATGTGGCATGTAATACGTAAGATTTTAGTATTTTGTAGATAAAGCTTTTCATACTGGTTGCAGTAATGTACATTAGCCCTAACAGAACTCCAGAGATCTTTTTTTTTTCATATCCCCAATTTTAATAAATTTTCTCCATGTCCTTAATTGGGTCAAAATATTGATAAAATAATTATAATTTCTTTGCTTTCCCTCATGGATAATGGTATAATATAATATTTTTTTATGTTTGTTTGTAATTTGTATTTCTTCTTTTAAAGGAAATAGCTCAAATAATTTGCCCACTTTTCAATTAGAGGTTTTTATTGTATGTTAAAAGTTTTGATTTCTTATGTAGTGTGGATATTCATCTTTTGTCAGCTGGACAGTCAGTATCTTCTCAAATATAAATTGTTCCTTCTGTTTGGCAATTATTTTCTTTGTTGCAAGAATATTTTACTTATATCTTATTATTGGAAATTTACTTTTGGGGCCAGAGAAATCATAGAAGCCAACTTCTCAGAATGTTTCTTTTCCTATTTTCTAGTACTTTCATGTCTTCTATTTTGAGAGGATCATTAATATCACAATGAGCACTTTCTATGTTCGCCAGGCAAGCCTCACATGTAAAATCCCTTTCCCTTATTCTTCGGTATATCTGGCATTACAAATGTTGGTGTCTGTGTGTGGATTTCAGATAGAATGATGTCAGGGGCAAGGCAGGTCGATTTTAGATTTCTTCTGGTACATGTCTAGTTTTCCCTGAACCAGAATAAATGAGGGGGCTAGCTGAGCACAGAGTCCTATAACTAGCTCAGGACAGTTGTTTGGCATTGACAGAAGAATGTCATTTTCCCTAAGAGTACCACACTGTGGTCTTTTGCAAACTTTTCCTTTTATGTTTACTATTTTTCACAGCCAGAGAACTATATCCAAAATATTATATTTACTAAACCAAAACTTCAACTTCAATGAAAACATTACTATCATTGAAAGCTTTTAGCACTTCATTCATCAGCCTTTAATCTCTTACCCCTTATGCACTAATTATAGTAATGTGGATGATTAAACTGTCATAACATAGGTTACAGATTAAGTACCCACAACACATCAATGCCTATGTCATTTGACATGTAAACTGTTGAGCTTAATGTCACTGCAAAATAATCTTGCAGCTCTCTGATTCAGGAATCCATGGCCATGCTAGGAGAGCCTTGGGAAATTCTTATATCCCCGAAGTACTATTAGTGATTTCTTGAGTTCTCCTCATCCTCCAGAGACATGCCCTGCAGTTGCCAATATTTCAACCAAAGAAACTTTTGTCAAAAAAGACTCCCTCAGATATCACCACGGCTGTTCCCTGGGAGAAAGCCTGGGTAAGGCATTCCAAATAATGAGACTCCCCTTCCCTTGAGCAAGCAGCAGTACACTTTTTCTTTCGGCTTCAATGTGCTTTAGAACAGAATGTTTGATGCGAAGTTTCTTCATCTGTGCACATTCCCATTCAAGCCTGAGGCTATAGCATTTTGACTGCTACAATCCAGCTGCTTTCCAGTTTGAGCTCACTAATAACTCTATTACAATATTTATAATCCTGTCTATTAGACTGTGAAGTCAGCTTTCCCTACAGACACTAGAAGATTATGCTCCCTCTCTAGTTCATGCTTATGCTTTCATTCTATTCTAAGACAGGGCAGACCTGTTGACAGGGAGGGTCATTATTGACTTTATTTGCCAACATTATGCCCACTGTAGCTAAAAATGTGCTCCGTCGGGCTTGTCTTGGATTAAAACAACTATTGCTGTTGATTTCAAGGGCTGTTAGATGAACAGCTGGGGTCTTACTTACAGCTTGGGTAGGTGGGTATTAGACTATTTAGAATCTAATTTATTAATTTATTTTAGGCTTTACTGAATTTATTCTTACTAAGAAAGCAAGAGGGGTTTCTGCTGCAATGTTTACAATGTATTGTATTCTGAATTTCTCATCTAATGAAGATATCAGATAATATACGTCCAGAGTACCAAGGTGACCTTAGCAGAGAGATGGCAAGCATAGAATGTGTTTAGAGAGTCTTGACATCAAAACAACAATAAAAGAAGAGTTTTGACATCGAAATATGTCCTTGATATTGGTTTTTGGCAAGATAATTGCTGTAAGAATCCTTATAATCAAAATACACCTGTCTTACAGCAGAAATAAAATGATTATGTGGAGAGCATATGTACACTCTGTGACACTGAAGATGCAGTAGTCAGATGTCAGCAGACATTAGTTCCCCAGAACCCCCGAAACTGATGCCCTGTTACTGTCACTGTGTGGATAATTTTCCAGGTCAGCAACGACAAGTTATGAACCTTGGTATAAAGGGGACATTACAAATATTTTTGCTTGTGACTGAAACACAGTAAATCTTGATTTGAGGTTGATCAGAGCATGATGTCTTTGACAGATCACACGGGCCTAGACATGGGTATACATTGAACATTCATAATAAAACAAAATAGATAGCCTCTAACCCTCTAATATGCATCAATATTGCATTGATATAACCTTATATCAGCTGCCTGGGAAACAGCTTGGCGTTTGTGTGTGTGTGTGTGTGTGTGTGTACATGTATGTGTGTACGTGTATGTGTGTGTGTGTGATGAGCTTAAAAAGAAAACAGGAATCATATATCACAGAGTTTGCAACTTTCAGAGAAAAGACCACAGTCAACATATTGCCACACAGAGCTGTTGTTTCCTTGCAATTAATTCAGACAGGTAAATTTGGACACTGTATTATATTTTGGGGGCATTATATCCAGGCTGAATTTATTGCTGAGAGAAAACTGAGAATGAAAATGATGAGATAATCAGAGGAATAACTATAGAAACAGTATCATTGTGAAAGTAAAAATGATAGGAGGTAGACTCACACGATGAAGTTGCTCAAGAATATACGGGCATAGCAATGAAATTATTGCATTTTCATGTCTCTGTTCTTTTGCCTATACAAGACTGACTTGGAACTAAGTCTGTAAAAGGTCATTGATTGACTATGCAATAAAACATTCTTACTGATAAGAAAAGCTTAAATAGAAGCATTTTCTCTCTTTTAGGGAGGATAAACTAATAATATATTTTACAATAAATGGTATCCTACATTTTCTGTACAATATTTTTAGAATGATTATGCATTTATATTCAGAACAGAAACTATATACTTCTATTAACAAGCATGACTAGTAAAAGGACAAAAATGGGTAAAAATTGAAAAAAAACTGATAGAGTAGAAAGCAATCAGAAACAATCTAATTAGAGTAGAATTTCACTTTGTAAAAATGGCTTTTATTTGTAGTACGCCGATTCAATGTGTATATATGTAATATATATATATATATATATATATATATATATATATATATATATATATATATATATATTTTACTGCCAAATTTTATACCTTTCAGTTATTGTTGACGAGTTGGAAATTAAAAATATATGTTTGATTGTTCCAGTGGATGGCCCTAAATACATACATATACTAAAAACTCTAACTACCCCTTTTAATTTTTTTATTACATTTTTATTTTTTATATTAATCACTTTGTGTCCCAGCTGTAGCCCCTCCCTTTTACCCTCCCAATCCCACCCTCCCTCATCTCCTCCCTGCCCCTCCCTAAGTCCACTGATAGGGGAGGTCCTTCACCCCTTCCATCTGACCATAGCTTATCAGGTCTTAACAGGACTGGCTGCATGTCCTCCTCTGTGGCCTAGCTAGGCAGCTCCTCCCACGAAGGTGGGGAGGTCAAAGAGCCAGCCACATAGTTCATGCCAGAGACAGTCCCTGTTCCCCTTGCTAGGGTACCCACTTGGATATTGAGCAGCCATGGGCTACATCTGGGCAGGGGTTCTAGGTTATATCCATGCATGGACCCTGGTTGGAGAATCAGTCTCAGACAAGCCCCCGTGCCCAAATATATTTGGTCCTTGTGAAGCTACTGTTTCCAAGTCTTACTAACTCTCTCTTATTTCATATGATTCTCTGCACTCTGCCCAAAGTTTGGCCATGAGTCTCAGCATCTGCTTTGATACACTGCTATGTAAAGTCTCTCAGAAGCCCTCTATGGTAGGCTCCTATCCTGCTTCTCATTTTCTCCTACTTCCAATGTCCATCCCATTTGTCTTTCTAAGTAAGGATTGCTCTTCTTATCCCAGGTCCTCCTTCTTGTTTAGCTTCTTTAGGTATACAGATTAGTAAGTTTATCCTATCTTATAGGTCTAGTATCCACTTATAAGTGAGTATATACTATGTGTGTCTTTCTGCTTCTGGGATACCTCACTCAGGATGATCTTTTCTAGGTCCCACCATTTGCCTGCATGATTTCCTTGTTTTTTTTTTTTTTTTTTTTTTTTTTTAATTTATTACTGAGTAGTATTCCATTGTGTAAATGTACCACAATTTCAGTATCAATTCCTCCGTTGAAGGGACATCTGGGTTGTTTCCAGGGTATGGTTATTATGAATAAAGCTTCTACAAACATGGTTAAGCAAGTGTCCTTGTTGTGTACTTGAGCATATTTTGGATATATGCCTATGAATGGTATAGCTGGATCTTCAGGAAGCACTATTCCTAATTGTCTGAGAAAGTGCCAGATTGATTCCCAAAGCAGCTGTAGAAGTTTACATTCCCATGAGTGGAGGAGGGTTCCCCTTTTTCCAGAGCCTCTCTAGCATATGTTGTCACTTGAGTTTTTTATGTTAGTCATTCTGATGGGTGTAAGGTGAAATCTCAGGGTCATTTTGATTTGCATCTCCCTGATGGCTAAGGACTTTGAGAATTTCTTTTTTTTTTAATTTTTATTTTTTAATATCAATCACAGATTATTTACTTTGTATCCCAGCAGTAGTCCCCTCCCTCATTCCTTCCAAATCCCATGCACCTTCCCTCATCTCTTATCTGCCATTCTATATTCCTCTACAAAGACTTCTCTGTTTAACTCCATACCGCATTTTTTAAATTGGATTACTTGGATTTGTTGCTTTTTAACCTCTTGAGTTCTTTATATATATTGGATATCAGCCTTCTGTCAGAGATAGGGTTGGTGAAGATCCTTTTCCAGTCTGTAGGCTGTTGTTTTGTTCTGGCAACAGGATCTTTTGCTTTACAGGAGGGCTTCTGATTTTTTTGAGTTTATTTTGTATCCAGCCACTTTGCTGAATGTGTTTATCAGCTGAAGGAGTTCTCTGATTGAATTTTTGGGTTCTCTCATGTATACAATTATATCATCTGTGAATATTGATACTTTGACTTCTTCCTTTCTGATTTGTATCCTCTTGATCTTCTTTAGATATCTTATTGCTCTAGCTAGGATTTCAAGGACTATTTTGAAGAGATATGGAGAGAGTGGACAGCCTTGTCTTGTTCCTGATTTCAGTGGGATTGATTTAAGTTTCCCTCCATTGAGTTTGATGTTGGCTATATGCTTGCTGTATATTGCCTTTTCTATGTTTAAGTATGTGCCTTGTATCCCTGATCTCTCCAAGACTTTAAACATGAATGGGTGTTGGATTTTGTCAAGTGCTTTTTCAGCATCTAAGGAGATGATCATGTGGTTTTTCTCCTTCAGTTTGTTTATGTGGTGGATTACATTGATTTCCATATATTGAGCCACCCTTGCATGCCTAGGATGAAGCCTACCTGGTCATGGTGGATGCTATCTTTTTTGAGTTCTTGGGTTTGTTTTGCCAGTATTTTATTGAGTATTTCTTCATCAATGTTCATAAGAGAGATAGGTCTGTAGTTCTCTTTTTTTTGTTGGGTATTTGTGTGGTTTAGGTATCAAGGTGACCGTGGCTTCATAGAATGAGTTTGGTAATGTTCTTTCTGTTTCTATTTTGTGTAATAGTTTGAAGAGAATTTGGAGTTAGCTCTTTTCTGAAGGTCTGGTAGAATTCTGTGCTGAAACCATCTGGCCCTGGGCTTTTTTTTTTTTTTTTTTTGGAAGGGAGACTTTTGATGACTGCTTCTATTTCCTTGGGGGATATAGGACTATTCAATCTTTCTACCTGATCTTGACTTAATTTTGATACAGTTTACTTACTTTGTATCCCAGCTCTAACCCCTCCCTCCTCCTCTTCCAATCACACCCTCTCTCCCTCATCTCCTCCCATGCCCCTTTCCCAGTTCACTGATAAGGGAGGTCTGCCTTTCCTTCCCTCTGATCCTAGTCTATCAGGTCTCACCAGGAGTGGCTGCATTGTCTTCCTCTGTGGCCAGGTAAGGATGTACCCCTCTGAGGGCGAGGTGATCAAAGAGTAGGCCAACCAGTTCATGTAAGAAACAGTCCCTGTTCCCATTGCTATAGAAATCACTTGGGCACTAAACTGCCATGGGTTACATCTGTGCAATTGTTCTTGGTTATCTCCATGAATGGTCCTAGATTGGAGTATTAGTCTCAGAAAAGACTCCTGTACCCAGATTTTTTGGTTCTGTTGCTCTTCTTGTGGAGCTCCTGTCCGTTCCATGTCTTACTCTTTCCCACTTCTTTCATAAGATTTCCTGCTCTCTGTCCCAACTTTGGCTATTATAAGTCTCAACATCTGCCCTGATACCCTACAGGGTAGAGTCTTTCAGAGGCCCCCTGTGGTAGGCTTCTGTCCTGTTCCCTGTTTTCTCCATCTTCTGATGTCCATTGTCTTTGCCTTTTGAATGAGGATTGAGCATCTCAACCAGAGTCCTCCTTCTTGATTAGTTTCTTTAGGTGTACAGATTTAATATGTTTAATCTATATTATATGTCTAATATCCACTTATGATTGAGTATATATCCTGTGTGTCTTTCTCCTTCTGGGATACTTCACTCAGGATAATCTTTTCCAGTTCCCAGCATTTGCCTGCAAATTTCACGATTTCCTTGTTTTTAATTGCTGAATAGCATTCCATTGTGTAAATGCACCACAATTTCTGTATCCATTCCTCCATTGAGGGACATCTGGGTTGTTTCCAGTTTCTGGATATTGAAAATGGAAAAAAATAGCATCAGTGCTGCCCTAACTGGATGTCTACATGTAGAAAAATTCAAATTGATCCATATTTATCAGCCTGCACAAAAGTAAATTCCAAGTTGATCAAAGGTCTCAATATAAAACCAGACACACTAAACTTGTTAGAAGAAAAAGTGGGGAAGAGCCTTGAAATTATTGACACAGGAGACAACTTTCTGAATAGAACACCCACAGCACAGGCTCTAAGTTCAACAATCAATAAATGGGACCTCATGAAACTGAAACATTTCTATAAAGCACAGCACACTGTTGTCAGAAGAAAACAACTGCATACAGATTGGGAAAGGATCTTCACCAACACTATATCTGACAGAGGACTAATATCCAGAATATATAATGAATTCAAGAAGTTAAACAGCAAAAAACCAAGTAACCCAATTATAAAGTGGGGTACAGAAGTAAACAGAGAATTATCAACAGAGGAATATGGAACTACAGAGAAACACTTGAAGAAATGTTGAATGACATTAGTCATCAGGGAAATGTAAATCAAAATGACCCTGAAATTTTACCTTATACCCATCAGAATGATTAAGACCCAAAACTCAAGTGATAACATGTGCTGGAGAGGCTCTGGAGAAAGGGGAACCATCCTCCACTGTTCATGGGAATGTAAACTTGTACAACCACTGTGGAAATCAATCTGGCCCTTTCTCAGACAGCTAGGAATAGTGCTTCCTCAAGACCCAGCTATACCACTCCTAAGAATGTATCCAATAGATGCTCAAGTACACAGCAAGGACATTTGCTCAACCATGTTTGCAGCAGCTTTTTATTCTGGCTTTTTTTTATATCTTACTTATTTTTAGTTTGTCTGTCTAGATTTTTGTTTTTTGTTCTTTTTTGAGGAATAGAGAGAAAGAACACATACTTGGAAGGTAGGGAGGTCAAAAGTATCCAGGGAGAGTTGCAAGAGGGTAAAGAATATAACCAAATGATGATGCATGAAACTTTGAAATTAAAATTACTTAACTTAATTGTACATTGTTTGGTAAAGAAGGTGGTGTTTGTGTTTCTTTCAAGATGTGTGTGTGAGGATGTTGAGAATAGATTTGTTCATATATGTATATCATTCTCAACCAACAAATAAAATAAATTAAAATTATGTTTAGAATTATATGTATCTTAAGTGTCCAATAATTAATTAAACAGAAACATCTTATTATAGAATTATGTTGTAATATATAAATGAGGGTGTCAGTGTTTGGCACGTGATTGACAGCATTGCTGTAACAGTGACATGGAGTCATCATTTTAGACGTGCCCTTTAAAAGCTAGTGCTTGTGTCTGGAAAATACTTCCTTAAAAAGTTAGTTTTAAGATTCTGAAAGGGCTTATATTTATGATATCCTGAAACTTCCTTCAGAAGCTCACTTCCCAAATGTGACAAATAAATCAGATATTTTTATTTCTCCTCTTTTCTCACCAGGTACTTAATTTAGCATGTGGAAAAAAAAATCACATTTGAAACTAAACACCAGGGTAGGAAAACTTATTAGGTTTGCAGTGGGAGATTTAGTAAGACATTTTTTTCTGACAGGCAGAAGGGAAATAAATGGTACTTGCGAGCCAAGGGTAGGACTAATGGCACTCAGGCACACACAGTACTGAGTGCCAACATCCATGCCAATTATAGCACTGTCATCACTTTTGAGACAACCAAATGTCTATATGAGTGAGCACATGACGGCACAGCCCAGATTTCACACTCAAAGCAGAATTAATCTTTAAAGTTGTATTATACTTACATTGAAATTATTTCTCCCTGTTAGAAATAGTCCGTGTTCCCCTTACTTTGGAAAACTCCTTGGTTACTGAGCTACCATGGGCCACATCCGAGCAGAAGTTCTAGGTTATATCCATAGATGGTCCTTGGTTGAGTGTCAGTCTCAGAAAAGACCCTGTGCCCAGATATGTTTGGTCCTTGTAGAGCTCCTATCCTTTCCATATCATACTAACTTCCCTTCTTTCATATGATTCCCTGCACTCTGCCGAGGGTTTGGTTATGAGTCTTAGTGTCTGCTTTGAAACACTGCTAGGTAGAGTCTTTCAGATGCCTTTTGCGGTAGACTCCTGTCATAAGTTCAATGCACATCCCATTTGTCTTTCTAAATGAGGATTAATCACCTTCGCCTGTGTCCACTTTCTTGATTATCTTCTTTAGGTGTGTAGATTTCATTGTGTTTATCATATCTTGTAGGTCTATATAAGCGAGTATATACCAAGTTTGTCTTTCTCCTTCTGGGATACTTCACTCAGAATGATCTTTTCTAGATCCCACCACTTGCCTGCAAATTTCATGAGGCTGTTTGACCCCCCCCCCCCCGGGGGAGGAGCAGTCTGTTAGGCCACAGAGGAGGACTTTGCAGCCAGCCCTGAAGATACCTGATAAAACAGGGTCAGATGAAAGGGGAGGACGTCCTCCCCTATCAGTGGACTTGGAAAGGGGCAGGGAGGAGACCAGGGAGGGAGTGTGGGGTTGGGGAGGGAATGAGGGAGCGGGATACAGCTGGGACACAGAGTTAACAAAATGTAACTAAAAATAAAAAAATAATAATAAAAAAAAGAAATTATTTCTCCCTAATTTCTTAATAACTGAACTATTTTTGAAGCCTCTTTTCCTGCTCACCTACAATAACGGAATTTGTCAGAAAAATCCCATGAAAGAATATATTTATATTTGCACCAGATGAAGGGATAAATGTGTATTAATTTGTTTTGTGGATTTATAATACAGCATAAAAATGTATTATGCTTACATGGCTTTTATACATATGTGTTTCCTCCTCTTGGAGTCTTAAGCTATGTAGATCAATTTAAACTAAGTCAAACAAAGAAACTAGTGCTTCAATGTTGTTCCCAGAGATAGATCTCATAAGGCAAAAGTTAAATCTATTTCTGAAAATGTCTTATAAAGCACTGAGGGACATGGTCTTCTCCTTGACAAGGCAGACTCAAAGAGGACTGAAATGAAGGCAGTATTTAGTGGAAATGTCAACAGTAGCTTTCTCTCTACATTTACTTATTTTTCCACCATTTGGGGAAGATTTTCTGAACATATACTATCATTATGTCAAGCTTTCGACAAAAGAATGAGAAACAGGGTGATAGAAATTTAATAAAATATGTGCCCTCAAGAAATTATGGGTTATGTTCCAGGACAATGCAATTGCCACAAGCTAATTACAACACAACACTATTAAGTTTCATTCATTTATTTGTCTATTCACCCATCCAATAACTTATTTGGCTACTAATTATGAATGTTATTGTGTTTCAGGAGTTGCAATAGGTTGGGGAGGCACAAAGGCTAAACAAGTCACATCTCCTTAATCAAAGAAAAATGCTCTAGAGATAAATAATTTAAATTTATTTAATTAAGGAGGTGAACAGAGGTGATTTGAGTTATTATAAACAGATATTCACCTCTCTTTCCAATAAAGGGATTATTCACCTCTAGCTACGGCTCTGGCATACCACCGCCTTGGGTTATTGTGGACTTTTCCATAAGATTGCCTTGTTTAATGGTTTGTGACAGGCCTGATGAAAACTGTGTCTAGGAAACAATTTAAAAGCCTGTCCTGTGTTTTCAACATGATACTTAGTTCTTCCTTCTTAGCAAGTAATAGGACGCAGCCCTGTAGCTTCTCCATAATGGTTCTATAATGGAGCATGGCACATGGAATATAGCAGTAAGTAAAACTTCAGTTAATTGTCTCAAACAGTGTAAGAAATGTTATGCTCAAATGAGAGATTGTTAGTATTTCCAGAGTAAGACTGTACTATTAAATATTATTTCTCAATTGTGAGAATTACATATATAAAGGTTGTAATTTAGCTGAATGTTTTCCCTGTTGTGTTTTTTTGATTAGGAAGGGCCCCATAGACTCATGTTTGAACACTTGGCCTTTGGGAGTTGGCACTGTTATGAAGTGTGGTTTTGCTGGAGGATGTGTATCACTAGTGTATGAGCTTTGAGGTCTCAGAATCTTAAGCCAGTTTCTTCCTGTAACTGTAAATCTAAAGGTAGAACTCTCAGCACCATATCCTCCTGCATGGCACCATGCTTATTGCCATAATGATAATGGTCTAAACTTCAAAACTGTAAACCACCCATAAGTAAATGTTTTCCTTTATGAGAATTGCCATAGTCATGGTGTGTCTTCACAGAAATTAAAACCCTAACTAAGATACTTGTTAAGGAACGAAGGTGAAAAGACCATACTGGAAGACCTGATGAAGGATGTGTTTGGAGATATAAAGAAAGTCTGGAGAGATCCCAGTAAAAGGAACTATTGGGATATGAGACTAGAGAGGTAAACAGGATCATTACTTGTTTGCTATTCTAAAATTCTGGCACACCTCAGGGCATCCAGAGAACTAACAAAAGGGTCTTAAAAAAGTGTTTGATAGTGTTGACATTTTCAGTGCTTATAATCCTTTGAGATCACAGTTACAAGCACATCTATACACAGAAAGAGAAAGTAGAGAGAAAAGGATGAGGGAGGGTGGGAGAGAGAGATTGTGTGAAATTGTTCTGTGTTTAAAGGTGCTTCTTCAGAGAGTCATTAGAAGCCATTTTAAAATACAAACACAATCTATGTAACATTGTTTTGTTGGAACTATAGATCGGTATTTACTGACTTATAAGTGGATACTAGACATATAATATAGGATAAACCTACAAAAATCTGTACACCTAAAGAAGCTGGGCTAGAAGAGGACCTGGGCACAATGTCAATTCTCACTCAGAAAAGCAAATGGGATGGACATAGGAAGAAGGAGAAAACAGGAAACAGGATAGGAGCCTACCACAGAGGGCCTCTGAAAGACTCTACCCAGCAGGGTATCAAAACAGGTACTGAGACACATTATGAAACTTTGTGCAGAGTGCAGGGAATCTTAGAAGGGGAGATAGTAAAACCTGGAAGGGACAGGAGCTCCACAAAGAGAGCAACAGAACCAAAATATCTGGGCCCAGGGGTCTTTTCTGAGACTGATACTCCAACCAAGGACCAAGTATGGATATAACCTAGAACCTCTGCTCAGATGTAGCCCATGGCAGCTCAGTATCCAAGTGGGTACCTTAGCAAGTGGAACAGAGACTGTCTCTGACATGAACTACATGGCTAGCTCTTTGACCTCCTCCCCTGGTTTGGGAAGCAGCCTTGCCAGCCCACAGAGAACAGTGCAGCCAGTTCTAATGAGACCTGATAAGCTAGGGTCAGATGGAATAGGAGGAAGATCTCCCCTATTTGTGGACTTGAAGAAGGGCATGGGAAGAGATGACGAGGGGATGGTGTGATTGGGAGGGAATGAGGGAGTGTGCTACAGCTGGTATACAAAATGAATGAACTGTAATTAATATAAAAATAAAAATTTAATTAAAATAAGAATAATTTATGAGTTTTTTTTCTCAATTGAAAAGCCACAAACCATATCATACTAACTCCCCTTCTTTCATATGATTTTCTGCACTCTGCCAAGGTTTGGTTATGAGTCTTAGTGTCTGCTTTGAAACACTGCTAGGTAGAGTCTTTCAGATGCCTTTTGTGGTAGGCTCCTGTCATACATTCAATGCCCATCCCATTTGTCTTTCTAAATGAGGATTGATCATCTTCACCAATGTCCACTTTCTTGATTATCTTCTTTAGGTGTGTAGATTTCATTATGTTCATCATATCTTATAGGTCTATATAAGCAAGTATATACCAAGTTTGTCTTTCTCCTTCTGGGATACTTCACTCAGAATGATCTTTTCTAGATCCCACCATTTGCCTGCAAATTTCATGATTTCCTCATTTTTGATTGCTGAGTAGTATTCCATTGTGTAAAAATACCACAATTTCTGTATCCATTCCTCTGTTGATGGACAAAAGGATAGGAGCTCTACAAGTACCAAATATATCCGGGCACAGGGTCTTTTCTGAGACTGACACTCAACCAAGGACCATCTATGGATATAACATAGAACTTCTGCTTGGATGTGGCCCATGGTAGCTCAGTAACCAAGTAGTTTTCCAAAGTAAAGGGAACAAGGACTATTTCTAACAGGATCTCAAGGGCAGGCTCTTTGACCTCCCCCCCCCCCGGGGGAGGAGCAGTCCTGTTAGGCCACAGAGGAGGACTTTGCAGCCAGCCTTGAAGATACCTGATAAAACAGGGTCAAATGAAAGGGGAGGAGGTCCTCCCCTATCAATCAGTGGACTTGGAAAGGGGCAGGGAGGAGACCAGGGAGGGAGTTGCGGAGGGGGAGGGAATGAGGGAGCGGGATACAGCTGGGACACAGAGTTAACAAATTGTAACTAAAAAGAAAAGTAAAAATTTAAAAAATTAAAAAAAAAAGAATGTGGGAAATTCACTGAAAGTAAGACTTGAGAAGATCCAGTCATCAAATGGATTCCTTTACCTATATTCTCTTTCTGTGCCTCATATTTAAAACTCAAAGCAATTCGTTGTACACTTAAAATACTAGTAACAAGTAAAATAATAAGAGCATTTTATTTCTCCAAAAAAAAAAAAAAGCCACAAACCATTATGGTTTTAATACCTAACTCTTAATATTCAGTTTACAGATTCTAGTGAATTCACTGTTTACCTCTGTACCTCATTTTTTAATAGGATTACTTGATTTGTTGCTTCTTAACTTTTTTAGTTCTTTATATATTCTGGGTCTTCTATTCAATACCATTGATCTACCATTTTGTTTCTATGACAATACTATGCCATTTTTATTGCTATTGCTCTGTAATTCAGCTTGAGATCACCAATGGAGGTACCTACAACAAATGATCATTTGTTGTACAGGATAGTTTTGGCAATTCTGGGTTTTCATATGAAGTTTAGAATTTTTTCTTTCAAGTTCTGTAAAGAATTGTTTTGGTATTTTGATGGGAATTATGTTGAATCTGTAGATTGCCTTTGGTAGGATGGCCATTTTCACTACGTTAGTCCTACCGATCCATGACCATGAGAGATCTTTCCATCTTCTTATTTCTTCTTCAATTTCTTTCTTCAGAGACTTGAAGTTTTTTTTTTTGTTTGTTTGTTTGTTTGTTTTTTAATTAGGTCTTTAACTTGCTTGGTTAGAGTCACACCAAGGTACTTTATGTTATTAGTGGCTATTGTGAAGAGTGTTGTTTCCCTAATTTCTTCTTGGCTCTTTTGTCTTTGATATACAGGAGGGCTTCTGATTTTTTTTTTTTTTTTGAGTAAATTCTGTAGCCAAACACTTTGGTGAAGTGTTTATCAGCTGGTTGAGTTTTTGTGGTTGCTCATGTATACTAGCATATCATCTGCAAATAGTGATACTTTGACTTCTTCCTTTCCATTTTGTATCCTCTTTATCTCCTTTAGTTTTCTTATTGCTATAGATAGGACTTCAAGTACTATGTTGAATAGGTATCGAAAGAGTGGGCAGCCTTTTCTTGTTCCTGAATTCAGTGGGATCGATTTAAGTTTCTCTCCATTGAGTTTGATGTTGGCTATAGACTTGCTGTATATTGCCTTTACTATGTGTAGGTATGTACCTTGTATCCCTGATCACTCCAAGACTTTAAACATGAATGGGTGTTGGACTTTGTCAAATGCTCTTTCTGCATCTAAGGAAATGCTCATGTGGATTTCTCCTTCAGTTTGTTTATGTGGTGGATTACATTGATGGATTTCCATATATTGAACCACCCCTGTATGCCTGGAAAGAAGCCTTCTTGGTCATGTTGGATGATATCTTTTATATGTACTTGGATTCAGTTTGGTAGTATTTTATTGAGTATTTCTTCATCAATGTTCATAAAAGAGATAGGTCTGTAGTTCTCTTTTGTTGTTGGGTCTTTGTGTGGTTTAGGTATCAAGGTGACTGTGGCTTTATAGAATGAGTTTGGTAATTTTCCTTCTGTTTCTATTCTGTGGAATAGTTTGAAGGGAATTGGAGTTAGCACTTCTTTGAAGGTCTGGTAGATTTCTGCACTGAAACCATCTGGCCCTGGGCTTTTTTTTTTGGAAGGGAGACTTTTAGTGACTGCTTCTATTTCCTTGGGGGATATAGGACTATTCAATCTATTTACCTGGTCTTGATTTAATTTTAGTAAATGGAATCTTTCAAGAAAATTGTCCATTTCATTTGGATTTTCAAATTTTATGGCATATAGGATTTTGTAGTACGATTTAATGATTGCTTGTATTTCTTCAGTGTCTGTTGTTATGTCACCCTTTTCATTTCTGATTTTGCTGATTTGGATAGTTTCTCTCTGCCTTTTAGTTAGTTTGGCTAAGGAATTATCTATCTTGTTGATTTTCTCAAAGAACCAGCTCTTGGTTCCATTGATTTTTTTAACAGTTTTATTTAATTTTAATTTATTGATTTTAGCCCTGAATTTAATTATTTCTAGCCATCTAATCCTCTTGGTTGTGTCTGTTTGTTTGTTTGTTTGTTTTTTTTTTTCTAGGACTTTCCGGTGAGTCATTGCTTTTATGAGATATTTAAAATTTCTTCTTGGAAGCACTTAGTGCTATGAATTTTCCTCTGTGCACTGCTTTCATTGTGTCACATACATTTGGATATGTTGTGCTTTCATTTTCATTGAATTCTAGGAAGTCTTTAGTTTCTTTCTTTATTTCTTCCCTAACCCAGCTGTCAATCAGTAGTGAGTTGTTCCATTTCACGTGAGGATAGGCTTTTTGCTATTTCTGTTGTTGTTGAGATCCAGCTTTAGTCCATGGTGGTCAGATAGAGTACAGGGGATTATTTCAATCTTCTTGTATCTGCTGAGGCTTGCTTTCTGACCAATTATATTGTGTATTTTGGAGAAGGTTCCATGAGGTGCTGAAAAGAAGGTTTACTCGTTTGAATTTGGGTGAAGAGTTCTGTAAACATCTATTAGTTCCATTTGATTTAGGACCTCTGTAATTGCCTTTATTTCCTTATTTGGATTCTGTCTAGATGATCTGTCCCTTGGTGAGAGTGAAGTGTTGAGATCAATGTGTGATTTAAGCTTTAATAATGTTGCATTTACTAAAGTAGCTCTCTTCTATTTGGGGCATAGATGTACAGAATTGTAATGTCCTCATGGTAGATTTTTCCTTTGATGAGAATCAGGTGCTCTCCTCATCTTTTTTGATTAATTTTAGTTGAAAGTCTTTTTTATTAGATATTAGGCTAGCTACCCCAACTTGTTTTCTGGGTCCATTACCTTGAACAACATTTTTCCAGCCCTTTACTCTGAGGTAGTGTTTATCTTTGTTGCAGAGGTGTGTTTCTTGGATGCAGCAAAACATTTGATCCTGTTTCTGCAACCATTCTGTTAATCTGTGTGTTTTTATTGGAGAGTTGAGTCCATTGATATTGATAGATAATAGAGACCAATGAATGTTAGTTCCTTTTTTGTGGAGTTGGTGGTGTTACTGTGATTCATTGCTTGTTTTCTTTTAATTTTTGTTGTGAACGTTACCTGTTTTCTATGTTTTCTTGGGTGTTGTTGTTTTCGTTGGATTGGAGTTTTCCTTCTAGTATCTTATGTAGAGCTGATTGCTGTGTAGATATTGTTTGAATTTAGATTTGTCATGGAATATTTGCTTTCTCCATCTATGTTGATTGAAAGCTTTGCTGGGTATAATCGTCTGGGTTGGCATCTGTCGTTCCTTAAGGTTTGCATGACATCTACCCAGGCCCTTCTGGCTTTCACAGTTCCTGTTGAGAAGGCTGGTGTGATTCTGATAGGTCTACCTTTATGTGTTACTTGGCCTTTTTTCCTTGTTGCCTGTAATATATATATATATATATATATATATATATATATATATATATATATA